>NC_069375.1:7601666-7904696 GCF_021730395.1 Mercenaria mercenaria | reverse complement strand
TATATTTCAAATTTAAATTGTATTTTATATACACTTACTGGGATATTTTACAATTAGTGAAAATTGATCCCTCTCTGGCTTATTCACCAAGTCATAAAAGCAAAGCACCTGTTTACTGAACCCTTGGGGCAGTCGGCCAAAGGTTACATTACATCATGAACGTGTCTGCAATGATTTCTAATGAGATAGTGATTATCAGAGGGTATGAAATTTGACCGGCTCAGGATCGCATTTGTCCAGTCGTTAGAGACAGAGGCTAGAGATATTGTAAATTTAATGAGAAAGTGGTATCAGAGAGGATTTTATGGCCAAGTTCTTTACAGGTAATGACTCTAACGACTGATGCCAGTCTATACAAAGTATTGAGCTGATATTCTTTTTTTTCAACTGACTGTGGAAAAGCAATCATCACAGTCTTCAAGAACAAGTCCAGAAGAATCCACCATATAATGAGAAATTCAACAAGACCTTTCCACAAAGCAGCACCCTCCGCTATTCCACTCTTTGACAATTTCTAAGTCACAATGGTCATAACTTAGCAAGAATTATGTAGATGCATCATTTTATTACAATTTATTACAAATTAAAAACTTATTATGGCAATGATAACAATTTTCATATAAATTTTTTATCAAATTCCTTAGTCAATTGTTTTTAGACTTAAAGTCATACCCACACTATTATGTAATATGACCACATTCCAGCTTTTGACAGAGGAGGAAGACCCCAAGAGCCCCTTAATGCATTATTTCATCACATGCGGGCACATCAGGGTAGAACCATCAACCTTCAGTAAGCCAGCTGGATGGATGGCTTCCTCACATTAAGAATTTAACACCTCTGGAGAGGCTCAAACCCAAACTGATGAGGGGCCTGTTAAAGATGGTCTTTCCAAATGCAACCGCCTAAATTCCAATGTTTCAAAAAAAATTAAATACAGTCTATGAGTATACGTACATCTGCCATTGAGGAACTGGGCGTAACATAGTCACCGCTGCTGTCCGACTCTGTCAGGGACTTTGCAAACTGTTTCTGTGAGCCATCGGTAGTCAAGATCCGATGTGGTATACTCATTCTGTTACCCTCCAACCTGAAAAGTACAAAAAAATGTTACCCTGTCACCAACAATACCTAAAACAATATTCAAGATTTTGACCTACAATATACAAACAAATATACCCCCTCCCCCAAACTAAAACACAAATTTAACAAAATGTCAACCTTGGACCTGTGATACACAAACAAAATGTTACCCTCTAACACATGATACAGTTTAAACAAAAAATATTACCTTCAAAATAATAACACATACAGAAAATGTTAACCTCCAATTCATGATACACAAACAAAAATGAAAACTTCCACCATAAAATACTGAAACACAACAAATCTAGGTGAGTTTCTAGTCAAGTTGTAGTTTCATTAAACAAACAAGCTGTATTGGCTGCGACCAGAAATGGTTTCACATATAAAACAAAGCGTTTCTAACTGCTATTTATGACGAAATACAAAAACTTTGATAATGTTAACTTTGTAAGCAGATATTATATATTGTACATACGAGGATGTGGCTGTATGAACGTTCGGATGATATCCAAATAACTCCTGAAACTGGTGTATATCCATTGTTAAATCAACTTTATTTTCCTATCTCAATATAAGCCTTATGATACACAAACAAACTCTTTTAAGTCCTTCAAGGTAATATGAAACAAGCCAAATACATTTTATAACGTAAACACGTATTTGTCAATGTCACACAATATACTATTAATACATTAGTTCTGGATTCCAAAATGTCTTAAATATAGTTTCTGGGACTTGGTCCAACTTTCCGTTCATTTTTTTTCTTCAAATATTGCTAAATATTTGTTCAAACAGTAAAATCATCAATGCACTAAATGGTCTTCTTAGCTGACAACAATACCAGCGTTTTATCGTAAATCTTTCTGGATCAATGAGCTTTCATCTGTTTGAAGTATTCCCTGTGTAAAAATTAAATGTTCTCTTTTTTGCTAATCTATAAATGGCTTCAGAAGTCTCCTTTGAATGAAATAATCACTTTCTGTTTATAGGAAAACTTTTCAACTCATGTTTTAACAAAGAATTAAAATTATTCCTAAATGGCTTTGTTTAGATAAATCATTTATGAAAACATCTGATATCCCATAATCTAAACCATCAAAATACATGTAAGACATTATAGGAATATCGCTGACACCCACATACTTTACTTGTCAATAATTTGACTGAAGATTAAACCCTTGTTTATCTTTAATCATAAAATACATTTAGGTAGGCAAACTATTTTTGTTTGTTTGTTTAGTTAAACCTTGAAATTCAATCAAAATTAAGGTGTTCTAATTCTACTTTTCTGTCCTCAATATGTTTTAAATTATAGAATTTGATACAATCTCTTCATTTTTTAAATGTGCTATATCTTCAGAAATGAGAAAACAGTGTCATATAAATTCATTTATTTATTTGGGTTTTACGGCACACCAACATAGTATAGGTTATATGGTGCCAAAAACAGGACTACAAATTTTAGTTCCACATCTCATTTACATCTAAATAAAAACATGAGGTATGAATCAAAACTTGCACACCTGCTGGAATCACAGAGTTACTGCAAAACCAACTGCTAAGACCCTATTAGTCGCCTCTTATGATCATGCAAGGGTAAGGCAGTGGTTCCAATTCTTTTCATACACAGATCATCCCAGAACCACATGGGGCGTGTCATATTAAGCACTCAAAGTCCCTCAAATGATTCAGACATACTGATACAAGTGCCAATAGGAATTTAGCTTGAAAAGCTGGCTGGATCTGGAGTAGGTGTAAGTACTGAGGCTCAGACTCCACCCGTGCCAGTCTGGGGTAAACGTAAGTTCAGAGGCTTTGAGTCCTCTGGGCCAGTCTGGGGTAAACGTAAGTACTATGGCTCAGACTTGGCTGGGGCGGTGTGGGATAAACACAAGTACTGAAGCTCAGACTCCATTGGACAAGTCTCAGGTAAAGATAAGTACTGAGGCTCAGACTCCATTGGGCAAGTCTCAGGTAAAGATAAGTACTGAGGCTCAGACTCCATTGGGCAAGTCTCAGGTAAAGATAAGTACTGAGGCTCAGACTCTATTGGGCAAGTCTCAGGTAAAGATAAGTACTGAGGCTCAGACTCCATTGTGCAAGTCTCAGGTAAAGATAAGTACTGAGGCTCAGACTCCATTGGGCAAGTCTCAGGTAAAGATAAGTACTGAGGCTCAATCTATTGGGCAAGTCTCAGGTAAAGATAAGTACTGAGGCTCAGACTCCGCCAGGCCAGTCTGTGGTAAACGTAAGTACTGAGGCTGAGGCTCAGACTTGGCTTGCAGCTGCAATTACACATGATACACTTTATATTACCTGGCAGGTAAACAATAATTTTATCACCTCCAGCCTTTAAAAGTCATGATAGATAAGATGCTCCACTCCTCAATATTCAGTCAAACCTGTGACACTTAACACCAATGTTAAACCAGGTCAAACTTAAACCTACTGTGCCACTATTATAGTAAATAAAATGTCAACAAAATATGATTATAATTTACATTTTCTAATTCAGCAGGCTTATAAATGGACCATAATGCATTAAGGAATGGCAAATATTCAAAATATTTGGTTAACTTAAACTGAACAGCTTATAAAAAAATTATATGCATACTAATGTATTTTAAGGAAATAAAACTATTTGTTAAAAGAATGTACTTTTACATTATTTAATGGCTAAACCTTTGATAATTCATTTCACTGATCTTGTGTTTTTATTAAGGCTTCATATTTAATTTAAAACAGCAGCTGTCCATATGACAGTCGGCCTGACTATTGGACAACTCCTTAGCTGAACAAGGGCCATAAACTTGCCAAGACTGATGTAATACCAGTAATTACAATTTATTGCAAAGCATAATTTTATTATGACAATGGTAACAACTTGCATGCAAAACTTTAACTCTTGACTGTGCAACCAGAACAGATCCATGGAAATAAAAAAAACCTCTGCAGTCACAAGCAGTTTGGTAAAGATTGTTAAAATATCACAATGTTTTGGTTATCAAATGGATTTTGTTTGTTTGTTTTGGGTTTAACAGCATATATAATTTTTCAGTTAACCTAACCAGAGTCCAGTACAAACCTGGTCTCTGTAAGTAACTGCCAACTTTCCCAATGATGCAGATGTGGAGGACGAATAATTTTAGACATGCAGTGTCTTTTATCAAATTGTCACGGAGAACATACGCCCCATCCGAGGATCAAACTCATGACCCCACATTTCGTAGACCAATGCACTGCCTATTGAGCTAAGCTGGCCGGCTTTTTATCAAATGGAATACTAAAAGAAATACTGCAAAGCATTTTGTGATACATACAGTTGTTAAAAAGTTGCATAGTTGGTTGCAAGCAAACTTTAGCCAATTTTGTCTAAAAGGGCCATAATTTGAATTAAATTCAACCAAGAGTTATCAATCCTGGTTATTTCAGCAGGTTTGATGTGCAAAGTTACATTATCTAGCACAATGCAACGGTTACTATGATATGAACCGTATAAGTGCTCGACAAAATTTAAATTTGGCATCAAAAGTTAAATTCTTATAATGTTACAAATGGATTATACAAATACCATGACATATCATTATGAAAATATTAAACATTATGTAAATTTTTATGCAAATTGAAATTTTATTATTTATAATGCAATTTTTAACCTAATTATAATATACTTACAATCCTGACACCATACTGTATAATTAATATAAATTATCCAACTGTATATTTAACTGCTGCCTCCCTCAAGAATTCTTTTATTATTACATCCCTTCAGATTATGCTATTATGGAAACAGTGTCTATTTTAACAGCAATAAATCCAATGAAAAGCATATGAAAGTTTTTAAGACAAAATTTCCTATAAACAATTAATAAAGATGTGCTGGCACTTTCCTAAGCCTGGTTACTGATATTTGTAATAAAGCTTGGGTCAGTATAAAGGTATGACAATAATTTCACACAAACATCCATAAACCTGCCAACTGATGTGAAATGGAGCTGTCACCTGGCCAAACAACTGACCAATGACCATTACATCTGTCATAAATACAGCCCAGTATATTCCACCGGTTAATGCAAAACTGTTGTAAGTAGTTCATGTAGGAAGTTGTAAATATAGTTTTTAGCAAGGAGAGTAAGGTACTTAATGAAGCTGGTATCAGTTTGCCCAAGGTCTTCTTTAATGACCAGGTAGCACTAAATACAATTAGTCTACATAAATGGGGAAATTCTCTTAATTTACAGTACCCTTTCATTTTCCATCATTACATTTCCCATAATGATTTCAAACATGCACTGAAAAACTAAAAATTGCCATAAAAATTTAATCACTTTTAAAGTGGTTACAACAAAAGCCTGTTGTATTCTCTAATCAAACACATACATTATAAAAGACTTTTGAACATGCACTGCATGATAATAGCACATGCTATTAGCCATTCCTTACTGCACTGAACTTTAAATATCAAAGAAATCTTAGGTTTGAGAGAACCACATTTATTCCAATGATCATTCTTTGAACTAAAACTCTTCCCATGTGTTTTCATGAAAACAACATTACTGGAATCTGTGTTTTCTTCAACTAAAAGCAGAATGATTATACACTGGAAAAAGGTAGAAAAAACTTGGAACTGTCTAGAAATTAAAGAATAAATTCCGATGGTCAAGTATATCTACAAACAGAATTATTAGTTACCTGGTCCCAAAGAGAAGAAATTGTAAATCCAGCATCATAGAAACCCCTAACATACAAAACAGGTAGGGTCAAGCAAGAAAGTCCAACAAAGTAATGGAAGGGTAGGATAGAAAGGAAGTCCTACTAAGTAATGGAAGGAAATGGAAGGGATATCAGTAACATTATCAAGTGTGTTACAGATCCAGATCTGCAGATGATGATTTACAACAATAACATTTTACTATCTCTGATCAAGGAAACAGACAAGCTGATAAAACAAAATGATTGTCAGATATTGTCCAATTAGTGATTACAATAGAACACTTATCTAGTTACATCATTGCCTGGGGCTGTTGGTCAACTGTCCATCTTACACACTTTATATTATATAATAATAAATTACAGTATGCTGAGCTATGATACATGTAATATATTATATAGTTAATATGATAATATTTTGCATAGCCCCAAGTTATAGGACAGGGTATGTTATTAATTATGTTGCAGTTAAGCATTAATACTTCACTTATACAATACTTATATCAACCTTTATTACACTTATATATTATTATATAGATATATAAATCTAGGTAGAAACTGGCAGCTGCATCTAAATTTAAGTCCCTTTCACATAACAAAATATTTACATTTGGGTGCAAATGTTTGTGTAGGCGCAAAATTGAATAAATTATATAAGGACTGGTTCACATGCAGTCAAGAGTTCTTTTCACTCCCGTCATTTAGCTTATAAAATTGGTTAGTGACGGATCACTTAAATAATTAATCAACAATTATTGATATCAATATTAATATTTATTTAACAAGACTTCAAAATTATTTCAATTTTATTTTCCAAACTAAAACAACGAAATATCACATTACTTGGTATGATTATAAAATTTTTAATTTTCCATTTTTCCCTTTTTGTAATGCACTTTTTTCTTTCCTTTTATTTAATGCATTAAAAATCAGTTCCAAAATACCTTTGCAGACAAATTTTGCACACAGGTGTAAATGATGCACAA
Organism: Mercenaria mercenaria; assembly: GCF_021730395.1. Taxonomy (NCBI): domain Eukaryota; kingdom Metazoa; phylum Mollusca; class Bivalvia; order Venerida; family Veneridae; genus Mercenaria; species Mercenaria mercenaria. The sequence continues at coordinate 7,897,914 of NC_069375.1, read as the reverse complement.
GTGAACAACACTAACATAATTATAAAGGGTATTTACTTATAAAGTAATTTTTGTGAGGAATATGAAAACAATTTTTATCTTCTGAGGATTACCTAAACTATTAACTCACTGATACAAGATCTCCCACATAAAAAACCCTCCCCCTACCTGCTCAGTATGTATAGCTAGGGGTCTGACGAATCAGATGAGTTGCAACTGCACACGTTTCAACGCGTACGTGACCTTAGATCAGACTGGTCACCACAGTAGCTTTCCTCCTAAGCTAAGGATGTTTATGTGGACAATATTAATGTTACAAGGTAAGCAAATTCCAGAATGTGGCTGTATTGTCCAGGTAACATGATGATATGTTATCTATTTGTAAATATATATGTCTTCTGTCACATATAATGTCATTTATTTATTGTGACTGTCACAAAATGCAGCCTACCTCCTGTCAAACTGATTTTGTTACAAGTGTGGGAGTTAGGTAAAATAATCATTAAAAGCTGTGTAACAGTCTATTGATACATGACATCAGTTTAGTTTGTTGGATTTAACACTGCACAATGATAGGTCAATTATGGCGTCTTTCAGCTGTGACGGTGGAGGAAGACCCCAGATGCCCCTCTGTGCATTATTTCATCATGAGCAGGCACCTGGGTAGAACCACCGACCTTTCGTAAGCCAGCTGGATAGCTTCCTCACATGAAAAATTCAATGTCCCAAGTGAGGCTCGAACCCACATAAGATCAGTGACATCAAACTACTATAATAAAATAATATGTACACAATATATAATGGCACTAAAAATTGCTGTTTAAAGTTGGTCAATATTTCATCATATTTTGACAGAGACTATAAACTATGACCTGTTATACAGAGCTTAGATCCCTTTTAGAAATGTATGTATCAGGAAATTTTTCCCTTAAACATGAACATACTTAAAAGGGGGCCTTTTTTAAATTTTTACATATGCGTTTCATAGATAAAATATGAACAAGGCAGTCTGAAAGACAGCTATATCCCGTGCCGCTGTTATGGATAGTGAAAGGGTTGATGGTACTGGGCGGAAGCATTGACGTTAAGTATATCTCATAGTCCATATGTATCACAACATCTCGACATGGCTGACTCACGAGTTGTGACCTTGACCTTGAGCCAACATGGCTGACTCATGAGTTCTGCACATCATCTTGATGAGGTGATCATTTTGGAAATTGAATGTTCAAACATTTGAGTTGTGACCTTGACCTTGAGCTGGCATGGGTGAATTTTGAGTTCTTCACAATGTCATCGTCTTGATAAGGGGAATATTAGAGCCAAGTCATATTACAAGGGAGTCATGATGACCCTATATCGCTCACCTGTTAAACTAGGCCTTGGAATCATCAAGATAAACATTCTGACCAAGTTTCATGAAGATAAGAGTCATAAATAAGGCCTCTAGAGTGAAAACAACCTTTTCCTTTAATTTGAGCGGGTGACCTAGTTTTTCACTCCACATGACCCAGTTTCAAACTTCTTAAATGTGGCCTCTAGGGTGTTAACAAGCATTTCCTTTAATTTGACCCGGTGACCTAGTTTTTCACTCAACATGACCCAGTTTCTAATCTGACCTAGAGATAATCAAGATAAAAATTCTGTGCAAGTTTGTATCAAATCAAAGCATAAATGAAACCTCTATATCGCTGAAAGGACCAAAACAGAAAATTTTGCCCTTTCAGGGGCAGTAACTCTAGAATCCATGATGGAATCTAGTTGGTTTTCTAAAGGAAATGAGATCTTATTGTGACTTAAGTTGTGTGTGTGGTTGAAATCAAATGTAAAATGTCACTTCTATTGTGTTCTCAAGGTAAAAATAAACAAACTTTGGCTCTTTCAAGGGTCAATTAGGGCCTAACTCTGGAACCTATGACTGGATCTGACAGATTCATCATTGAATCCAAGATCTATTAATGTTAAAGATATCTTGCAAGTTTGTATTAAATCAAACCATAAATGAAGTCTATATGTGGCTGCAATAGCCAAAATAGCAAATTTTGACCCTTGGAAGGGCCATAACTCTGGAACCCATGATGGGATCTGGCCACTTTTCGAAAGGAATCGAGATATTATGCCAATACAAGTTGCACGTGCAAGTTTGATTAAAATTGATTGCAAAATGTGGACTCTATTTATTTATTTTATTTGGGCTTTATGGCGCACCAACACAGTATAGGTTATATGGCGCCAAACAGAACTACAAATTTTGGTTTCATATCTCAATTACATCAAAATAAAAACAAGAGGTATGGAAAAATGTGGACTCTATCGTGTTCACAAGCCCAAAAAGCAAATTTTGGCCATTTATGGGGCCATAACTCTGGAACCCATGAAGGGATCTGGCCAGTTTTGTAAAGGAACAGAGATATTATGCCAATACAAGTTTTGTGCAAGTTTGATTAAAATCAATTGCATAATGTGGTCTCTATCGTGTTCACAAGACACTATGGATGGACGCCGACGGACGATGGTCAACGGACATAGGGCGATCACAAAAGCCCACCTTGTCACTGTGTACTCATGAGTTCTGCACATCGTCTTGACAAGGTGATCATTTGACCCAAGTTTCATGAAAATCTTTCAAGGGGTTTAGGAGATACAGATCGGACATAAAATGGAAGGTTCAAGCCTCTCACCTTGAGCTTTGACTTTGACCTTGAGCCAACATGGCTGACTCATGAGTTCTGCATATTGTCTTGATCAGGTGATCATTCGACCCAAGTTTCATGAAAATCCTTCAAGAGGTTTAGGAGATACAGAGCGGACACAAAATGGATTATTTATTTATTTATTTGGGTTTTACGGCGCACCAACACAGTATAGGTTATATGGCGCCAAACAGGACTACAAATTTTGATTTCACATCTCATTTACATCGAAATAAAAACATGAAGGATGGAAGGACACAAAATGGAAGGCTCAAACCTTTCACCTTGAGTTATGAGCTTGAGCTGACATGGCTGATGGATGGATGGAGGGAAGGATGGATGGAGACTCGTGGTGGGGATTAACAAAAATACAAGTTTTAAAACAGTGTGAAGCTTCAAAATTCATGTTTATTTTCGATCTATCTTGGTTGCAACCAAGATGACAGAGCTTAGTAATAACACTTTTATCAACTAAATATACATGCAACTGTCAATGCAATCTTTGACAAAATATAATGCAATATCTGTTATCAAATTTATACTTATGCTAACATGGTTGGTCAATCATGGAAGGAAAGTCAAACTTTTTCTCCAGTCTAACATATCTGAATTTCTAAAATGGACTTGTTCAACATTCCATTTGGGCAATACCATTTATAATTCCAAGGGGTGTTCACTGAGAATTTACTGACTGAATAGGGAACAGTGCAGACCATGATCAGCACTCAGTGAACATACATAAGTGTAAGTGATATAGGTTGTTTAAGTTTCAAACAGATCCATTACCTGATCAAAATGATTATAACCTCACTCAAATGTGACACAAAGTTTGCTGTCTAATTGAAACTTAATAAATTATTACTTAAAAGCAAATTTATGTCTTTTTTATCCCTTTTAAAATGAACATTTGAGAAATTTATTTTAAAGCTGAAAGAACTTACCAGAAGATGAAAGAAATTGGCAGTGAAATTTAAAAACAAAATGTCTTAATACCTAATTTACGCCACTGACTGACCTTAAAATAAAATTTAATATGGAAGATAATATAACGGAGTGTCCCTCTATTTACCTTTAACAATCGGTTACAACATTAGATAAAAAGTTCAATGTTTTAATAAGGCCGCTTTATCAAATCTAAAACTTAATATGACAGATGGGGTATCTTATAATACCTTGGACACCTACTAAATCTATTCTTACCCTGAACACCTACTTACATGAAGGATGCACCCAGGTGACAATCAGAAGAGGCCAGTATTTAAGAGAATAATCTTGTGATAAAAGAAGAGACAATAAGAGAAGGCGAGGATCAAAGACCTTTTGGTATATTACTTTGTATTGATAAAACGGAATGTTACAAAGTGTGAAAATATTGATCAGCAATCATCTTGAGTATGCTGACACACCTAAGACAGACAACTTATTGATCAATCTATTAATAAATAATTCAAAAACACTTAGAACAATAGTAAAACCCTTGAAAACAAAGCCACACAAAGTGTGACAAGTGCAGTTTGCAATATAAACACAGAATTACCTAATACTTTGTAACAGTTGATATTTCTTGTGAAATTTCCTCTCCACATCCCACTTCTTTCTCTCTGCATGTCATTAATCACAATATCAATGTACTGTCTATACAGACAACTTGGTAAAATATATCAACACAAATATTATTACCATATCCATAAACAAGGAACAAGGGGACCATGTTAGCCTATATGGTTCACCTGAGTTCTTGTACAAGTTTTGTATCCTAAATGGAAAACAGCAATTTTCACTCAATTAATGGTCATAACTCTGGTGCAGCTAACTTGCCAACAGTGGCCCCTACTGAACTGCATGTCTGTGATATTCTGGCCATATCCATTTTATGTGATCTTCATGAAGACTGCTCTTAAAATGAGGGCTCTAATACATGTAATATGTTACCAATGTGAAATCCAGTAATTAAAAAAAATTCCAAGGGCAATGACTCTGATATGGTTACAACTTGCCAATTACCAACTTTGTTATGGCCATAATTAAACATCTGTATGAGTTAATGAAATTTACCAAAGAAATATGCAGCTGCTGCAATAATCTTGCCTATAATAAAACATGTTTGATATTTTGTTTACTGTATTTAATATATTATGTAAGTTCCATGATGACTGCTCAAGATATGTGGCATTTAATATGTTATCATTTTGAAATGCTAAATATTTTTAGTAAATTATAGTGTCTGTACAATTTCTCCTACACATTAAGAAAAGTGCTGTATTTTAGTAATTATTACCTTTACCTTTATTTTGCAATTTTCTTATAAGATTCTTTCACTTATTGTAGATGCAGATTGGAATATCTAGCTCTCCGGTAACTGTTTAGGTGGTAACATGGCTATGCCAAGTTACCATTTAAACAGTTACCCGAAAGCCGATTCCCATCTGCATCAACAGCCAGTAATTTTTTTCATAAATAACATTTTCTGAATGGAGACATACTATTATAAGGAACAAAGTATTTGATTGTTATCAACATCATATTATCAACAGTTGATGAGAGCGAAACCCACTGTCATGTTATAACTTTGCTAATAAGTATTTTTTCAGCTGTAATGATAGAATAGTTTGTAGAATATTCAAATTTTTCAGTCGGTTTTATTGTTTTCAGTAAATCTATTCAATAGTTTTCATAAACAGGATGTATGTCATAATGTTACAAAGTCAAAAACAATAATGCCTCTGCTCTGGCAATTTTGGCTAGGCCACAAAATTTGCCATTTGGCAGTCTAAAGTTAAAGTGACTTTAGGAAAACCAATCTTAAATTAGCAAACCATGCAAGGTAAGCATGCAAAAAGATGGCACAAAGACAGTTCAGAGTGCCTACAATTCAGTTAATGGACAGAATTATATTTACCATTGTGTAACTTTCAGTAACTGGACACCACAGCGTTCAAACACGTCAGTCATTTTCCTTCCTTGCTGTCACAAAATCAGCAATGTATAAGGACTAGCTCTGCCTCCTTCGTATATTCTTTTTTTTTTGCATATAATGTTATAATATTATAACAGTCTGTTCCAGGTGTACCAACAATGAAATGACCTTTACTGAAGCTATATAATCATTGTTTAGTAGTAGTATATCCTGATGAAAGTTCAATTATCAATCAATTATCATTCAAGTAGTAAAATGTTGTTCTGTCGGACTGTCCAACTTTGATCACTTGAATACTTTGATACACCAAAAAAATGCATGAGTCATACCTCACATGAAAACACTTATGTTTTACAGTAATACAAAATGTAGTATTTTATCAACAAAAAAGCTGCAACTGCTACTGGTTTTCCTGCCAGGACTCCCTGTACCACCTCACCTTCTGGAAAACCAGGTAATAAAGTATAAATTATCCAAATCCTTTATATTCCACAACTTGTTAACATATCCTACAGAGATTTTGTCTCCATGTTTTTTCAGTTATAAGGAAGCTTTTCAGTTGGTGATATCTCAGGTATATTTATTTTCTATTGTCAGTGCAATTATAATCTTCCTGGTATCAATATACTGATAGGAGCAAATCATCACCAAAAATATGCTGTAATAAATTTAGACCCATTATTAATTGTTGATTATTGTATAAATAGGTGTAGGGATACAGATCTGGCGTTACCTGTCCAGCTGTTTGTCCGTCCGTCCAAAACTGAAAATGTCTTAAATCAAGAAGTGTTTTAATTAGAATCACCAAACCTTGTATAGATAGGTTGATTTATTTCTACATAATATGTTCATCAACATGGTATTATTGATTAGCATATGACCTTTGCTCACATACAGTATTATCCCCATTGACCCAGTAAAAACACAGTTTTCCCCCTTGTTCTGGTAAAAAAATAAGGATTTTGGACTGCATCTAGCTAAGCTATAGACGATTCTTCATGGAACTTTACTCTAATGAAGACCACTACAGGGTGGTAGTGCATGCGCACAACTTTCGTCAGGATTACTTATGTTACTTCAGGGTTATTGCCCTTTGTTTTATATTCCATATATTCCACATAAAGTAATCCATTGACGGATCCTCATGAAATTTAACACAAATACAAATCACAATAGGGTGGTGGTGCATGCAAAGCTTTTATCAGGATCCTTTCAGTAACTACAGAGTTATTGCCTTTTAATCATTCTAAAATTCATAAATACTTGATATCTTGAAATCAAATAAGATCTTTCAAAGTGCAATCCCCGCATTCACATAACAACCTTTTCAGCTGGGGATATAAATTCAGTGAATTTTCTTGTTTCATGAATAGCCATTTTGCCAAATTCAAAAGTTTCGAGGTTTCTCACGAAGAATTCCCAAGCTAAGAATCACTCTGAACTAAATTCTTCCCACTGACACAAGTCAAGATAATTCTTTGTTAAATCCATCAATATTTCTAGTAAATCTAGGTTTCTGTCATACATCTAACTTTCTTTTCCTTTCCACATTATGATATATGTATAGTAACAACAATCCAACTGTTTTTCGAAAACATTATTGCATATAAGTAGTATTTAACACCATTTTTGAAGTACAAGTTCTTCCCGAACCACTCGAGACCAATTAGAATTCGCCCTCGGAACCTACTACAGTCTAATTTGTTCAAAGTACATCTCTTCAAGGGGACGAAACACTCATCGTCACGTACGAGCAGGAAGTTTGAAAGGTCAGTTCTTCCTGCTAAGAATTGTCCGCCCATTTAATAAAGAATAATTGCCAAATTATACTCGTTTTGTAGCCATGTTATTATTTAAAATTACCCAAAATTAATAATATTGAATGTAAGCACTTTAGTACATCAAATAATACAAAACTAAATGTTATACATGTACATACCATTTATGAATGTACATACATGCAATGCACTCTTGACTATAAATAGCAAAATGCATGAACAGGATTTACGAAAATTGTTACACTACTTAAATACTTAATTTACTTACTCTATCTAGAAAATCAATTTGAACCATATACGCAACATCCTTTATTCTTACACAATAACAACAAAACAAAATATTGAGAAAATTATCTTACGAGAATGGCCAATTCCAGCATTTGAACATAAGAACATTGATTCAAAACAGAATGTTTTCACGTTCCCAGACGTATGTTCTTCAGAACAGCAAGGACAGATTTTCTATCGGAGTCAAGCAATTATTGGGAAAGACTAGGCTGTGGTGGTGATTCAGCACTAGCATTGTGTCTCAGTTATTGATTGATCAGAAATCAGAATTAAAGTCTCAAGTAACAGACATAATTATTGTTGATGACGATTACTTTCAGGAACCGTTTATTGGTAATTATATCAAACAGAAAACAACAGACGTTACAGCCAATGTCCTATAATGACTTATTTTCAAGAGAAAAACAGAACAAGACGATCATTGATATACAATAATGAATCTACAAGAAGTATATCAATTTCTAACTGTAGGGTCATTGACTGAACACAAGAGGGCCATGATGGCCCTATATCGCTCACCTGTTATCATTGCACTTGAGGACAAGACGGTCCTCAGAAAAGATATCTCAGTCCAAAGGACAGGAACAACAAAGGGAAGAAATTTAACCAAAAAGAAAAAAAAAAACTTACAAGGTATAGATATGTCAAAATACACCTAAAAATTGGAGGTATCATCCATGTTGTACCACAGAAAAGTGGTCTCGGTTTTTCCCTACGGCCAATAATAAAAAAGTTACTAAAAATAAGCTATTTAAAGAAACCTAAAAGGGAAGTAATAAAAAAAAATATTGTAAGTGAACAAAAGAAGGATCTGCCAAATAAACCTGCTGACATAAATGAAATTTCAGATCAGTATCTTCATTAGTTATGGAGATATACCCATTTTAATTTGAAATAAAGGGAGGTAATTTGACATAAAATCAGTCCATAGTTATCTACCCTGATTGTCTCAGTCCAACTCATAACAATAATGAAATTTCAAATAAGTCCTATAAGTACTTACTGATATAAATCCATTTTGATTACAATCAGGGGAGGTAATCAGATATAAAATAACTCTGGAACCTTCGATTGGATCTGATTTGTCATGGAATCCAAGATTTATTGTTGTTGAAGATATTTTGGAAGTCTGTATCAGATAAAACCATAAATGAAGTCTCTATATGGCTGCAAAAGCCAAAATAGCCAATTTTGGACCTTTAAGGGGCCATAACTCTGGAACCCATGATGGAATCTGGCCAGTTCAAGAAAGGAAGCAAGATCTTGTGGTGATACAAGTTGTGTGCAAGTTTGGTTAAAATCAAATCATAAATGAAGCTGCTATTGTGCAGACAATGTCAAAATAGCTAATTCTGGCCCTTTCAGGGGCCATAAATCTGGAACCCATAATGGAATCTGGTCCGTTCAAGAAAAGAACCAAGATCTTATGGTGACACAAGTTTTGTGCAAGTTTGATTAAATTCAAATCATAAATGAAGCTGCTATTGTGCAGACAATGTCAAAATAGCTAATTCTGGCCCTTTCAGGGGTCATTACTCTGGAACCCATAATGGAATCTGGCCAGTTCAAGAAAGGAACCAAGATCTTATGGTGATACAAGTTATGTGCAAGTTTGGTTAAATTCAAATCATAAATGAAGCTGCTATTGTGCAGACAAGGTCAAAATAGCTAATTCTGGCCCTTTCAGGGGCCATAACTCTGGAACCCATAATGGAATCTGGCCAGTTCAAGAAAGGAACCAAGATCTTATGGTGATACAAGTTGTGTGCCAGTTTGGTAAAAATCAAATCATAAATAAAGCTGCTATTGTGCAGACAAGGTCAAAATAGCTAATTCTGGCCCTTTCAGGGGCCATTACTCTAGAACCCATAATAGGATCTGGCCAGTTCAAGAAAGGAACCGTGATCTTATGGTGATACAAGTTGTGTGCAAGTTTGGTTAAAATAAAATCATAAATGAAACCACTATCGTGCAGACAAGAAATTGTTGACGCACGGACTGACGACGGACGAAGGGTGATCACAAAAGCTCACCTTGTCACTATGTGACAGGTGAGCTAAAAATAAAAAATCGAGATATATTTGATAGCAACTTCAGTAATCATTGTCTCACATAGACCACTTGCTAAAGTATCTTCATTTTCTTTCTCTTTGATCATAGTTGAGTGAAACAGCTTCATTTTCATTTGCTTTGTGACAGTTTGAAAAGTTAACAGTGGTAACCATATAAAATTATGATGAACAATGATCTTTAACTACCAATGTTAGGAAGCCCATTTATATTTCAAACAGTCTGTATTCAGACAGTTCCAGCACTACCTAAAACCCTGTATCACTGCAAAAGACTATCTACCTGTCTCTAAAGTCTGTATTCAGAGTTTTCCAGCACTATCTGAAACATTATAACATTATATCACTGCAATAGACTGTCTACCTATCTATAAAATCTGTACTCCGACTGTTCCAGTACTACCTAAAACACTGTATCAGTAAAACAGACTGGCTACCTGTTTTCTGCAGTCTGTATTCAGTGTTCTAGCATTACCTGAAGCAATATATCATTACAACTGACTGGCTATCTGTCTTTTAAAAAATCTGTAGATTCCTTGCTTTACAGTGACAAGGGCATGTACTCTTTCTTGTATAATAGCAAGGCGAATGAACTCAAATATCACAGTATTGATCAAGTCTTTCTGTGCACTTAAATGCATTAATTTTTTTCACGAGCACTTTGTTCAAAACTGCACGTTCTACTGACACATGGGAAATAAGACAAGTAATACTTTCTCGCTGTTAACCAAAATGGTGAGAAAATAACAACTAAATGTGCAACTGAATACACAAAAAATGCCTGCAAGATAGGAATTTACATGTAAACTAATCATACTGGATACATTAAAATGCATCATTTGTCTCATAAAAACAGAATTAGGAACCTGTTTGATTGCTGCAGTTCATTCTGCATTTGCATTTGATAATAAGATATCTGGCAGCAAGTGACATGGGCCTGACAAGGACATCTAAACTCAGTGGGATCTACACTGGAAATTCAGTCTCTGGTTTACAACAAAATATGACAGCCATAAAAAAGCTTCTTATTCATATAACATGCATCTGCTGCATTTTCATTATTGGTATTTTCATTAGGTATTTTCAGTACTATAACAGCTGTAGAATACGGTACCAAGAACAAGAGCACTGCCTTGCGGGTGCAGATGCTCATGTGATTTTTTTGTCTCTGTATAATAGAAATATTGTCCTACCCATGATTTTCTAAGTTCAAAAGGGGCCATAATTCTTGCAAAAAGCAATGTACAGTTATGTTTCTTGCTGTGCAGAGTCAGTTTTTAACGGCAAATAACTGCTCCAAGTTTTAAAGCAATAGCTTTGATAGTTTAGGAGAAAAGTTGACCTAAACACAAAACTTAACCAAGAAATCTGATATTTTTTAAGTCCAAAGGGACCATAATTCTTGCAAAAAGCAGGATGGAGATATGTTTCTTGCTGTACAGAGTCAGCTATTGATGGTGAACAAGTGTTGCAAGTTTTAAAGCAATAGCTTTGATAGTTTAGGAGAAAAGCTAACCTAAACATAAAACTTAACTAGGCAATGCCAATGCCAATTTTAACGCCGACGCTGACGCCTAATAAAAATAACTCATCATTTTTTTTCCAAAAAATCAGATGAGCTAAAAATGAACATGCTGATCACTTTTTATCAGTCACCTTATGTTATGGTTATTTTTTCAATTATTGGTTCTAATGCTGCAACTTTGTTTCAATTACGGATTCCAGGGCTGAAATCAATGGTTCCAGGCCCGCAATCTTGTCTCAATTATTGGCTCAAAGCAGCAATTAATATTTTCATGCAAGTCATCATTAACCAAATTTGCAAAGATTTTTCATTTGGGAAAAAAACACCTTGTTTTACTTTGGGTAATGCAACATAATATACATACAACCTATCAAACAATACATGAAAGTGGCACTGGTATTACCAAAATAACTTTAAAAGATGAAACGGACAAGCGCAAGTTTTAGATAGATGGAAAAAATGTATTGCGCAAATAAATTGCACTGCTTGCTTGCAGTGCATCGCAGATAACCTGGTTTGAGCAATGCACAACTCATAATCATAACTCCTGGATTTATGGAAAAACAAATTTCAGCAATACCAAGTTAATCCATTATTGATGTTGTCTTTAAGTTTCACATAAAACTATATCCCAACAGGTTAGACCGATTATTACATTTTCTGGTAACCAACTTTATGAATTGATCATGGGTGGAATTAATGTCTTCAACATCCTCCCTTACTGAAGTGATGCCAATATTCAAAGTCAGGAATTGCAGACAAAAAAACAATCAATCACAATATTTATGGAACAGAACTGTGTAAATATAGAAACAGTTATACATAAATCAGCTCCTGTCATGCTTTGAGCATTTATTTGTACTTTATATTTCAGCGATTTCTAAAGCTTTTCTAAAAATTTATAAAAGAGGGCCGAGATGGCCATAGGTCGCTCACCAGAGTAACACACCATAACAGTGTAAACATGTTTTACCTAGTGATTTCATGGAGACAAATATTCTGACCAACTTTTATTAAGACTGGACCAAAAAACGTGACCTCTTGAGAGTAAACAAGCATTTTCTTTGATCTGACCTAGTGACCTAGCTTTTTACCCCACATGACCCAGATTCGAACTTTTCCAAAATTTCATGAAAACAAACATTCTGACAAAGTTTCGGGAAGATTGGAGCAAAAATGTGGCCTCTAGAGTGTATACAAGCTTTTCCTTTGATTTGACCTAGTGACCTAGTTTTTGATCCCACGTGACCCAAATTTAAAATAATCCAAGACTTCATGATAACAAGCATTCTGATAATGTTTTATGAAGATAGAATCAAAAATGTGCCCACTAGGGTGTAAACAAGCTTATTCTTTGATTTGACCTGGTGACCTAGTTTTTGACCCCATATGACCCAGATAAAAATTCATGCATATTTCATGCAGACAAACATTCTGACCAAGTTTCATGCACATCAAATGAACAAGAGTGTTTAAACAAGCTTTTCTTTTGATCTGACCAGGTGACCAAGTTTTTGAACCCAATTGACCCAGTTTTGAATTTAGCCTAGGAATCATCAAAATAAACACTCTGACCAAGTTTCATGAAGATAGGATCATAAATGTGGCCTTAAGAGTGTATAAGGATCCTACATGCCTGCCTGTGTAAGACGGGGTTTTCCCTACCCGAGGGACAGTGTGTAATGGAAAACCGAGCGTTAGCGAGGTTTTTTATCCATGCTGTCCCGAGGGTAGGGAAAACAGCTGTCTTACACAGGCAGACATATTAGATAATTTTTCTTGCCTATCATGTTCAAAATAGATCGTGGAGACAAATAGGTTTGGGTATTTCCTGACATTATTTATAAAGTTTATGACGTCACAATGGTACCAGTACTATGTGACGTCACCTAAGTGCACGCTATTTTAGACAAGGTTTTTCCCTAGGGAAAGACAGGAATATCTATCCCTGACGCCTGCTCGGATAAATGTATACTTTCCCCGCTAGGTAGGCAAGAATTAACAAGCTTTTCCTTTGATTTGACCGGGTGACCTAGTTTTTGACCCCATATGACCCAATTTTGATCTTGGCCTAGAAATCATCAAGATTAATATTCTGACCAAGTTTCATGAAGAGAGGGTCATAAATCTGGCCTCTAGATTGTTAACAAGCTTTTCTTTTGATTTGACCTGATGACCTAGTTTTTGACCCGGCATGATCCAGTTTCGTTCCAAGCCTAGAAATCATCCAGATAATCATTTTCTGCAAGTTTGTATAAAATCAAAGCATAAATGAAACCTCTATATGGCTTAAAAGGCATGCAAAAGCCAAAGTAGCAACTTTTGGCTCTTTAAGGGGCCATAACTCTGGAACCCATGATGAGATCTGGCCAGTTTTCAAAAGGAACTGAGATATTATGCCAATACAAGTTGTGTGCAAGTCTGATTAAAGTTGATTGCAAAATGTGGCCTCTATCGTGTTCACAAGCCAAAAATATCAAATTCTGGCCATTTAAGGGCCCATTACTCTGGAACCCATGATGGGATCTGGCCAGTTTTTAAAAGAAACCAAGATATTATGCCAATACAAGTTGTGTGCAAGTTTGATTCAAGTTGATTGCAAAATGTGGTCTCTATCGTGTTCACAAGCCAAAATATCAAATTCTGGCCATTTAAGGGCCCATAACTCTGGAACCCATGATGGGATCTGGCCAGTTTTCGAAAGGAACTGAGATATTATGCCAATACAAGTTGTGTGCAAGTTTGATTAAAATTGATTGCAAAATGTGGTCTCTATCGTGTTCACAAGAAATTGTGGACGGACTGACGACGGACGAAGGGCGATCACAAAAGCTCACCCTGTCACTACATGTCAGTTGAGCTAAAAAGGGAGGTAATTCAACTAGATTTTTTGACCGAGGGGACAACAGAAATACAAGAGCGAAAACAAAGGAAGAGACAGCCTAGAAAGCTCAGACCCAAGCTTGGCATATTGAACAAGAGGACCATGATGGTCCTGAATCGCTCACCTCTTCCAACATGACCCAGTTTTGAGTATGACATCGTTTTTTCTATTATTTGACATAGTGACCTAGTTTTTGAGCTCATGTGACCCAGTTTTGAACCTGACCTAGATATTATCAAGATAAAAATTCTGACCAATTTTCATGAAGATCCATTGAAAAATATGGTCTCTAGTGAGGTCACAAGGTTTTTCTATTATTTGACCTATTGACCTAGTTTTCGAAGGTCGTGACCCTGTTTTGAACTTTACCTAGATATCATCAAGGTGAACATTCTCACTAATTTTCATGAAGATCTCATGAAAAATATGGCCTCTAGAGAGGTCACAAGGTTTTTCTATTTTTATACCTACTGGCCTAGTTTTTGACCGCACGTGACCCAGTTTCGAAACTGACCTAGATATCATCAAGGTGAACATTCAGATCAATTTTCATGAAGATCCATTGAAAAAATATGGCCTCTAGAGAAGTCAAAAGATTTTAATAATTTTAGACCTACTGACCTAGTTTTTGACCGCAGTTGACCCAGTTTCAAACTTGACCTAGATATCATCAAGATGAACATTCAGACCAACTTTCATACAGATCCGATGAAAAATATGGCCTTTAGAGAGGTCACAAGGTTTTTCTATTATTTGACCTACTGACCTAGTTTTTGAAGGCATGTGACCCACTTTCGAACTTGACCTAGATATCATCAAGATGAACATTCAGACCAACTTTCATACAAATCCCATAAAAAATATGGCCTCTAGAGAGGTCACAAGGTTTTTCATTATTTGACCTACTGACCTAGTTTTTGATGGCACGTGACCCACTTTCAAACTTGACCTAGATATCATCAAGGTGAACATTCTGACCAATTTTTATGAAGATCTCATGAAATATATGGCCTCTAGAGAGGTCACAAGGTTTTTCTATTTTTAGACCTACTGACCTAGTTTTTGATGGCACGTGACCCAGTTTCGAACTTGACCTAGATATCATCAAGACGAACATTCAGACCAACTTTCATACAGATCCCATGAAAAATATGGCCTCTAGAGAGGTCATAAGGTTTTTCTATTATTTGACCTACTGACCAATACTAGTTTTTGACGGCACGTGACCCAGTTTCGAACTTGACCTAGATATCATCAAGGTGAACATTCTAACCAATTTTCATGAAGATCTTGTGAAATATATGGCCTCTAGAGGTCACAAGGGTTTTCTATTTTTAGACCTACTGACCTAGTTTTTGAAGGCACGTGACCCAGTTTCAAACTTGACCTAGATATCATCAAGGTTAACAATCTGACCAATTTTCATGAAGATCTTGTGAAATATATGGCCTCTAGAGAGGTCACAAGGTTTTTCTATTTTTAGACCTACTGACCTAGTTTTTGACGGCACGTGACCCAGTTTCGAACTTGACCTAGATATCATCAAGATAAACATTCTGACCGTAAAGATCGATTGAAAAATGTGACCTCTAATGTGGTCACAAGCAAAAGTTTACGGACGCACGCATGGACGGACGACGGACACCGCGCGATCACAAAAGCTCACCTTGTCACTTTGTGACAGGTGAGCTAAAAACTTAACGGTGCCATTCTGGCATATGCATATGCAGGCAATAAATGTATGACCAAAGACTTTTCTGTTGAAAAGAGCAACATATCCATAATCACAACAGCAGTCTGAGAGACAGCTATATTACCCACTGCTGTGTAAAAAGATTTTTAGGGGAAGGGTTGGGCGGAGGGTGGGGGTGAAATCAGTCACTAAAGAAAGCTGGTTATTTTATTCCCTTCAGAAAAGAATCTGTATGGAAAAACATTATGAATCATTATTATTGATCAGTTTTATTTCATTCCCTTAGCAGTTTTAAATGACCTAAGGTACCCCACATTTGAACTTCACCTGGACTTCATACATACAAACATCCTGAGAAGAATTTAGGATGATCAATACTAAATCTAGAGTATCGCAATGCGGAGCAATATATGCCCGAAGGTATGACCTTAAACCCCTAATGGTGACCTTGACACTGAAGCAAGCCATCCAAAACATCCGCTCTGCACACCGTCTCGATATGGTGAACATTTGTGCCAAGTTCCTTTAAAATCCTTCAAGCAGTTCAAGAGTTACAGAGCGGACAAGAAAACAAGAGGACCATGATGGTCCTGAATCACTCACCTGTTCCCACATGACCCAGTTTTGGGTTTGATGTCGTTTTTTCTATTATTTGACAGAGTGACCTAGTTTTTGAGCTCATGTGACCTAGATTTGAACTTGACCTAGATATCATCAAGATAAAAATTCTGACCAATTTTCATGAAGATCCATTGAAAAATATGGCCTCTAGAGAGGTCCAAAGACTTTTTTATTATTTGACCTACTGACCTAGTTTTTCACCGCAGTTGACCCAGTTTCAAACTTGAACTAGATATCATCAAGATGAACATTCAGACCAACTTTCATACAGATCCCATGAAAAGTATGGCCTCTAGAGAGGTCACAAGGTTTTTCTTATTATTTGACCTACTGACCTAGTTTTTGATGGCACATGACCCAGTTTCGAAACTTGACCTAGATATCATCAAGGTGAACATTCTGACCAATTTTCATGAAGATCCATTCAAGGGTATGGCCTCTAGAGAGGTCACAAGGTTTTTCTATTTTTAGACCTACTGACCTAGTTTTTGACCGCACATGACCCAGTTTCGAACTTGACCTAGATATCATCAAGCTGAACATTCAGACCAACTTTCATACAGATCCCATGAAAAATATGGCCTTTAGAGAGATCACAAGGTTTTTCTATTATTTGACCTACTGACCTAGTTTTTGGCAGCACGTGACCCAGTTTCGAACTTGACCTAGCTATCATCAAGGTGAACGTTCTGACCAATTTTCATGATGATCTTATGAAATATATGGCCTCTAGAGAGGTCACAAGGTTTTTCTATTTTTAGACCTTCTGACCTAGTTTTTGACGGCACGTGACCCAGTTTCGAACTTGACCTAGATATCATCAAGATGAACATTCAGACCAACTTTCATACAGATCCCATGAAAACTTTGGCCTTTAGAGAGGTCACAAGGTTTTTCTATTATTTGACCTACTGACCTAGTTTTTGATGGCACGTGACCCGGTTTCGAACCTGACCTAGATATCATCAAGATGAACATTCTGACCAATTTTCATGAAGATCTTGTGAAATATATGACCTCTAGAGAGGTCAAATGGTTGTTCTATTTTTAGACCTACTGACCTAGTTTTTGACTGCACGTGACCCAGTTTCGAAATTGACCTAGATATCATCAAGGTGAACATTCTGATCAATTTTCATAAAGATCCCATGAAAAATATGGCCTTTAGAGAGATCACAAGGTTTTTCTATTATTTGACCTACTGACCTAGTTTTTGGCAGCACGTGACCCAGTTTCGAACTTGACCTAGCTATCATCAAGGTGAACGTTCTGACCAATTTTCATGATGATCTTATGAAATATATGGCCTCTAGAGAGGTCACAAGGTTTTTCTATTTTTAGACCTTCTGACCTAGTTTTTGACGGCACGTGACCCAGTTTCGAACTTGACCTAGATATCATCAAGATGAACATTCAGACCAACTTTCATACAGATCCCATGAAAACTTTGGCCTTTAGAGAGGTCACAAGGTTTTTCTATTATTTGACCTACTGACCTAGTTTTTGATGGCACGTGACCCGGTTTCGAACCTGACCTAGATATCATCAAGATGAACATTCTGACCAATTTTCATGAAGATCTTGTGAAATATATGACCTCTAGAGAGGTCAAATGGTTGTTCTATTTTTAGACCTACTGACCTAGTTTTTGACTGCACGTGACCCAGTTTCGAAATTGACCTAGATATCATCAAGGTGAACATTCTGATCAATTTTCATAAAGATCCCATGAAAAATGTGACCTCTAGATTGGTCACAAGCAAAAGTTTATGCACTAACGGACGCACGGACGGACGACGGACGCTGCGCGATCACAAAAGCTCACCTTGTCACTTTGTGACAGGTGAGCTAAAAAGTCATATGACCTTTGATCCCTAAGTGTGACCTTGACCTAGTGACATACTAGAACTTTTTTACACAGATAATTCAGTTTAAAATCTGACCTAGATTTCAGAGAGATAAACATTCTGACAAAGTTTTATGAAGATCGAGTAGAAACTGTGGCCTCTAGAGTGTTAACAAGATTTTTCTATGATTTAAAGACCTAAGTGAGATTGTTTAAAACCTCATGTAACCCAGTTTAAAACCTGACTTAAATTTTAAAGAAGCGAACATTCTGAACAAGTTGTATCAAGATCAAGCAGTAAATTGTAAATTTGGCCTCTAGAGTGTAAACAGTGTTTTTCTATTATTTGACCTATTGACCTATTTTAAGACCTCCAGTAACCAAGTTTTGAACCTGACCTAGATTTTATAGAGACAAACATTCATAGATCATGTGGCCTCCATGGTGTAAACAAAGTCTTTCAATGATTTGATCCAGTAACCTAATTTCTGCTCACGTTAACCAGTTTTGAACTTGACCCAGATTTTATAGAGACAACTATTCTGACATAGCTTTAAGAAAATAAAACAGAAAATGTTGCCTTAACAGTATCAACAAGGTTTTTGTTTGTTTGACCTTGTGACCTAGTTTTTGAGCTTAGGTAATCAAGTTTTAAACTTGACCTAGAATTTATAGGGAAAAACATACTGACAAAGTTTAAAGATCAAACAGAAAACATAGCCTCTAGACTGTTAACAACATTTTTCGATGATTTAACCTCTGGTAACCAAGTTTTAAGCTTGACCTAGATTTGATAGAGACAAAAAACAATGCTTTTAGCAGATCAAACAGAAAATGTCGCCTCTGGAGTGTTAATAAGGTTTTTCTATGATTTGACTTAGTGACCTTATTTTCGACCTCAGGTAATCTAGTTTTTAATTTATCCAAGATCATTCTGCAAGGTTTCATAAAGATCAGATTGAAAATGTGACCTCTAAAGTATAACAATGTTTTCCTATTAATTGACCTAGTGACCTAGTTTTTGGCCCTAGATAACCAAGTAGTCAACTCATCTGTTATCTTATTGAGGAAGTTTCGTTAAGATCAGGCCACAGTTGTGATTTCTAGAGTGTTCAGTCACACTGATGACGACAGATGAGTCATGATGCACGACAGAAGACCATGGACATAGGATGATCACAATAGATCACCTTGAGCACTTTGTGGAAAAAGGGGGAATAACTTGAAAATTACTATATCCTCACCCAGGGCCCAACAAATTCATTTGTATGTTCAAATTGATTCTGTCCCAGTGGAACATGCTGTAGTACTCATCCTTCACAACAAAATTAATGTGATTATAACTAAATTCTAAGAGGAGCACTTTTCAAAAACTGCTGTCAAACAATTTAATTGCTGAGCTTACACAGTGGGAGATAATAATCTCAATTGCCTATTCCTAAGTTTTAGGTTATTTACCTGTAAATCTCAAAGAATATTCTATCATCACTCATTATCACTGATTTATCCCTCCTGTATGTCACAACTAAATCCCTCCTGTATGTCACACCTGAATCCCTCCTGTATGTCACAGCTAAATCCCTCCTGTATGTCACACTTGAATCCCTCCTGTATGTCACAACAAAACTTTCTCCTGTATGTCACACCTGTATCCTTCTGGATGTCACAACTAAACCCTCCTGTATGTCAAAACTAAAACCCTCCTGTGTCTCAAACCTAAATCCCTCTCTTTACCCCAACTTCAAGTCTGGCTACATTGCACTGCACTTTACCAAACATTACAAAACATCTTCCACTCTGGCAATAAGTTTAATGTTTACTAATCCTCCTGCAGCCATACATATAACACCACATCAAACATGAGATATATCTTGCAGTCAAAGCACAAGAAATGAATACAACAGGCCCTGCAGCCAACCAACATTATGTAAACATGGTTCTATCAGTCAAAGAGATTATTCCTTCATTCATGTGATTAAGAACTACTTTTTGCATTTCTCAAATATCCAAAGTACTTAGGCAGGATTTATTAATTTTCCAAAACAAATAATCTGAGGCTATGTATTTACAGTTGAGAGAGAAATCCATCCTGGAAATTCCAGCAGATATTCTTGAAGCCGAAATAACCACCCTTATCTAACTTATGTTTTCATAGTGTGGGGTGGTCAACAAGTAACACGAGAGAAACAGACTTAAGCTGAGTAAGTTTAATACCCTTTGTTGTTACCTTGTGTTTACAGCATCATTATGGGGCATATTAATGCTATCAAATTGCTACAATTCTGTTTTTTTAAACAACACATATTTAAAAAATATTTATTATTAAAATTTTTGCACATAACATTTTTATGAAATTGCTCAAACAGAACTTATCAAAGTTTTCAGTATTATATTTATTTCGCAATTTGACAACTAGAATATCTGCATTTCTAAGATTTTGTGTTCCATAGATTATTAGTCTTTTGCCGTTAATGTCATGAATTCATGTGATGCTTTATTTGCAAAAATGAAACCAGTGTGATTATTCCAAAATATTCAGTACCTGGTCTGATAATGCATACTTCCACTTTTCAACAAACAGAATATTCAATATGTGAAAAACAACAACTCTGCTTTGCCATGAAGATAGGGACGCTGACAGTCTTACTACAATCAATCGGATAGGCAATTAAAAAAACAAAGCTGAACTTAAAAATAATCATACTCATGAAATGTCTCAAGTTTTAACTGAACACTTTATTGAACAATTTGAACATCCCTTGCAAGATAAACATTTTCTCAGTGTCATAATGGGGAGCTTGTTGTGTGTTTTTGGCACAGTGTTATCAGGAAAAGGTATATAAGCCAGTACATACAACATCTCAGTGTCAGACTGACAACTACTGCACAACATAAACAGCTGGTATCCTGCACAAATTGAAATCAAATCAAAATAAAGACAACATGATGAAATACCAAGGAGAAAAACAAACAGCTGGTTACACTTAATTTACCTGTGTATATCACCTCAGTGAAATATATTCTACAATTCCATAGTTTTCCTGAAAATCTTACATTGTATAGCCTCTGATCAGAGGTTAGACAAGCTACCAAACATTCAAAACTGGAAAAATACTGTTTCCCCTTTTTTAAACAAGATTTTTTAAACTAAGTCACTCACCTGAAGAAAACCTTAACTATCTGACTTTGCTTCTAACTAGGTTTGGTGAAAATCCTTTAAGCTGTTCATTAAAACAAAAGACACAAAACCATCTGAAGAAATCATTTAAAGGTATTTCTATTTTAGCTCTAGTAGCCCCTTAATGGGCCTAAGTCATGCTGCCCCCCATTTGAACACATTTGACATAATTTAGACCTTCTAATGATGTTACAGACCAAGTCTGATCCATCAAGTGGTTCATGAGAAGTACTTGCAAGGTATTTTGATTTTAAGCTCTAGTGGCCCCTAATCGAACAAACATGGTAAAAGACCTTATAATGATGCTCCAGACAAGGTTTGATGAAGACCCATCAAGGAGTTAATGAGAAGAAGTTAGTTAAAGGTATTTCTATTTTCAACTCTAGCAGCCCCTAAAAGGGGCCAAATTTGTCCAACTGAACAAATTTGTTAAAGGATCTTATATTTAAATGATGCTACAAATCAAGTTTCATGAAGATACATCAAGCGCTTCATGAGAAGATGTCATTTAAAGGCATTTCTAGTTTGAACTCTAGTAGCCTCTAAAAGGGGCCAAGCACCCCCAATTGAACAAATTTTTGAGAGAACCTTATAATGTTGCTAGAGACCAAGTTTGATGAAAATTCCTTGAGCAGTTCATGAGAAGTAATCGTTACAGGGTATTTTTACTTTTAGCCCTAGTGGCGCCTACAAGGGCCAATTGCCCCAATTCAAATGAAATTGTGAGCAGACCTTCTAATGATGGTACAGGCCAAGTTTCATGAAGATCCATCAAGCAGTTCATGAGAAGAACTCTTTTAAAAGTATATCTATTTTTAGCTCTAGCTGCCGCTAAAAGGGGCCAAGGGCCCCAAATCGAACAAATTTGAGAAAGGACCTCACAATGATCCTCAAGACCAAGTCTGATGAAGATCCATCAAGCGATTCATGAGAAGAAGTTTATTAAAGGTATTTCTATTTTTAAATCTAACAGCCCCTAAAAGGGGCCAAACAATGTTGGTGAAGGACCTTATAATGATGCTGCATATCAAAATTGATAAGATCCATCAAGTGGTTTATTAGAATGAGTCATTTAAAGGCATATCTAATTTTAGCTCTAGTAGCCCCTAAAAGCGGCCAAACATCCCCATTTGAACAAAATTGGAAGAGGACTTTATAGTAATGCTGACCAGGCCTCGACCTTAGCGGTCGACCATTGGACCGTCGCAACCAAAATATCGGCAGGTCCACTATCAAAAGTTGGGTAGACCGACGGTCAACCAATTTTTACGGTCTGGTCTGCAAATGAAATAAAAGTGCAAAAAAAGAAGAAAAAATCGTCCCAAATCGGCGAATTCACAAATCAAAAGTTGAATCTGCCTTAAGACGGTATTCTACAATTATAAGCACTGGCGAGTTCAAGTCAGGATAGGACAAATGGACTTCGCTGTATACTCGACCGATCGGGCAAGTGGTTTTTACGTAGTAACTTTAACAAATTCAGAAATTGGATTGACTGGAATTTGCCCGCGAATCGGAAAGATATCAAAACATCATGCTGGTAATTTTCCATTCCACGAGCACGTGCCCCCTATCGTAATATCTAAGTTACATCGCCGTTTCTTTTGTTTATCGACACGTACACAAAAAACGCGCTTAGTGCATACATTTTTTTAATATAATCGCTTCAAATTTTCAACACCGCTTGAGAAGTAATACAGCTTGAATTCTATACAATTTTAATAAGATATCGACAGAAATGTAGGCAAAATTTTTTAAAAACGATCAAATTTTCATACAATGATTTGTAAAATTTCAAACAGCGCGATCTTGATTATTTATTTCTTTCTTTAAGTAAATAAACGATACATACTGTGGTAATAAAATTCAGACTTTTGACCAGAAAGTACAAAAAACACAATTAAAAAATCTTAAATAACGAAAATGCAGCAATTTAAATACCTGGAGTAAAACGATATTTGGCAAACTGATTTCTGTTAGTGCGGCAGAATAGGTTACGTGACCTTGTGAACGTAAATAGAAATGTGGTTTTAAAATAAAGCAGTATGGTGTCGTTTCGGTTTTTAATAAGTTTTAAATGAATCTTTGTACATGTATTTTTTGACACGACACTTTGTTAGATATTCTTCTCAAACAATAATGAAAATTCCTTGAGGGCAAATAGGTCACAGAGGTAGGATATCCACTATCATCGTTTGACACAGTTACATGTCAGTTTATTCGGGATATTGCACATTCGCTTTTAAAAAATTAAAGAAAAAACTTTTTATTTATTTCCTCTCAACAATTCAAGGAACCGAGAAAGTACGATCAGATAGTGATGTGTCACATGGCGCGAAAACATGACGTAATGCCATGACAATCTCGGGCAACTATACCGCTTTGATCTCTGCTTCAGATGACATAATAACCGACACACTTCTTTTAGCTCTTTGAGGGGGGTGTTAATTGATGATGAAAACAAGGCCAATTACTTAGTTTATCAACAGAATAATTACAGATAATTGTTAATGTTTTTTTTTTCCGCTTTCAACAAAAGTCGGGTGGATGATGATCATTGTGTCCATATTTTGGGACATTTTTCTGGATATCAGATTGCTACAGTTCTTCCATTTTTAATTATTTAAGAAATAACTCCTGTTTATTTGAGTCATATGGAGTTATGACGTCTACAATATCTCAATTTATGTGCTAGAATTGGAGGTCCACTGAAGTCTAGAGCAGGTCTACTAGATTTTAGCAGTTGGTGGACCTGCTGGCAACTGCTGAAAAAGTTAAGGTCAGGGCCTGCTGACGCAGGACGATTGAACTATCCACCTATATTAATAGATCACCCTGAACACAGTTCAGGTGAGCTAAAACAAGAGGGCCATAATGGCCCTATATCGCTCACCTGTTATCACTGCACTTAAGGACAAGAAAGTCAAACAAGAGATCACAGAGTGCTCTTGGTGCCCACCATTGAGCCATTTTTTAATGTTCCAAATTTCAAGACTAGCTAAAGGTCAAAATCAAGGTCAAATTTCATTTCGGTACACAACACAGTGCATGTGGTCCAAAATCTGGAGGCTGTAGCTTGAGAAATGTGAAAGTAGGTACTTGGTAAAAAAAAAATCAATGTCAAATTTCAATTCAGAACACAAAAATATGCATGTGGTCCAAATTTGAAGTCTGTAGCTTCAGAAATGTGAAATAGGTCACTAGGTCAACCTAAAGATCAAAGTTCATTTCAGTACACAAAACTATGCATGTGGTCCAAGTTTGAAAGCTGTAGCTTGAGAAGCCCCATGTGGTTCTGGGACGATCTGTGTATGAAAAGAATTGGAACCACTGCCTTACCCTTGCATGATCGTAAGAGGCGACTAATAGGGTCTTAACACTTGGTTTTGCTGTAACTCTGTGAATCCAGCAGGTATGCAAATTTCGATTCCATACCCCATGTTTTACTTCGATGTAAATGAGATGTGAAACCATAATTTGTAGTCCTGTTTGGACCCATATAACCTATACTGTGTTGGTGTGCCATAAAACCCAAATATAAATATAAATAAGTAGCTTGAGAAATGTGGAAGTAGGTCACTAGTTCAAAATCAAGGTAAAATTTCATTTCGGAACACAAAACTATGCATGTGTTCCAAATCTGAAGCCTGTACCTTCAAAAATGTGAAAGTAGGTCACTAGGTCAATGTCAAAGTTTGTTTCGGTACACAAACCTATGCATGTGGTCCAAATTTGAAGGCTGTAGCTACAGAAATGTGAAAGTAGGTCACTAGGTCAAGATCAAGGTCAACTCATGTCAAGATTCATCTTGCCACTCAAAACTATACATGTGGTCCAAATTTGAATGATGTAGGTTATGGACATGAAGATTCTAAAAGTTTTTCCCTATATAAGTCTATATGAACCATGTGACCCCCGGGGCGAGGCCATATTTGACCCTAGGGGGATAATTTGAACAAACTTGATAGAGAACCATTAGGTGATGCTACACTACAAATATCAAAGCCCTATATAAGTCTATGTAAACCATGTGACCCCCAGGGCGGGGCCATATTTGACCCTAGGGGAATAATTTGAACAATCTTAGTAGAGGACCACTAGATGATGTCATACACAAAATATCAAAGCCCTAGGCCCTGTGGTTTTGGACAAGAGGTTTTTCAAAGTTTTCCCCTATTTAAGTCTATATAAACTATGTGACCCCCGGGGCGAGGCCATATTTGACCCCAGGGATATAATTTGAACAATCTTGGTAGAGGACCACTAGATGATGCTACATACCAAATATCAAAGCCCTAGGCCCTGTGGTTTTGGACAAGAAGGTTTTCAATTTTTTTCCCTATATAAATATATGTAAATTATAAAAATAAATAAAAGGCCATAACTTACTAAAAAATTGTTGAACCAGTCTGATTTTCAGGGGGACACAACTAAGGTACCAATACATCATTCTACCAAAGTTTGGTCAAAATCCCCCCAGTAGTTTCTGAGATGCAATAACGAGAAATTGTTAACGGACGGATGGACGGACCACCGACGCAGAGTGATTTGAATAGCCCACCATCTGATGATGGTGGGCTAAAAATCATAATCAAGATCAATCAAAAGAATTATCAGAAAATATAGTTGAAATTTTCTTAAAGTTACTTTAAATAAAAATTATTTTCAAATCATATGACCTTTGACCCCTAAGTGTGACCTTGACCTTGAAGTGAGCCATCTGAAACATGCGCTCTGCATGTCGTTTCGATGAGGTGAACATTTGTGTCAGGTTTCTTTGAAATCCTTCAAGGGGTTCAAGAGTTACAGAGCGGAAGGGAAATTGCTAACCAACAGACAGACAGACAGACGGACACCGAGGCGAAAACATAATACGTCCCTTCGGGCATATAAAAAGAAATCGAGATCTTATGGTGATACAAGTTGTGAGCAAGTCTGGTTGAAATCAAATCATAAATGAAGCTGCTATTGTGCAGACAAGGTCAAAATAGCTAATTTTGGCCCTTTCAGGGACCATACCTCTGGAACCCATTAAGGGATCTGGCTGGTTCAAGAAAGGAACCAAGATCTTATGGTGATACAAGTTGTGTGCAAGTATGGTTAAAATAAAATCATAAATGAAGCTGCTATTGTGCAGACAAGGTCAAAATAGCTAATTCTGGCCCTTTCAGGGCCCACAACTCTTGAACCCATAAAGGAATCTGGCCTGTTCAAAAACGGAACCAAGATCTTATAGTGATACAAGTTGTGTGCAAGTTTGGTAAAAATCAAATCATAAATAAAGCTGCTATTGTGCAGACAAGGTCAAAATAGCTAATTTTGGCCCTTTCAGGGACCATAACTCTGGAACCAATAACGGGATCTGGCCAGTTCAAGAAAGGAACCAAGATGTTATGGTGATACAAGTTGTGTGCAAGTTTGGTAAAAATAAAATCATAAATGAAACAACTATCCTGCAGACAAGAAATTGTTGACGCACGGACGCACTGACGACGGACGAAGGGTGATCACAAAAGCTCACCTTGTCACTATGTGACAGGGGAGCTAAAAATAATAGCTCGTTTTTCACTTGTCAGTTACTGTTCAACTCTTTTGTAAAATACTTCAAAACTTTTTAATGAATCATCAAAGTACCAGTGAGACACATTTTGTACAGCAATTTTGAGAGGGCTTACCAGCCTACAGTTTTGTTACCTTGAAACCAGGATTCTAAGGTAGGAGACATTTGTGAAACCAACGGAAATGAAGCATTTCGAGACAAATCTCCAAACCTAGTTTTTTATAGGGCAACAACACTGTAAATATGAATTTGAACAAATGATACCTTGTGCCGAGGAGGGTACCAGACAGACGTCGTATCAGCCGTTCCTGCTTCTTTCTCGCCGCATTCTCACAAAAGGAGTGTTGACGCTTTAGGCTCTGAAATTACAATAAAACCTCTGTTAAGGAAACCTTTGCAAAGTGAGCACCTCTACCTAGCTACAACTACAGATATTTTCTTTTCCATTTGTTACTGAAATTTGTAAAAAATAATCTCTCCAGAGAAACCATCTCTATACAACAAACAGATTCCAGTCTTCCCAGCTGCTAGCAGTTGCTTTAGAGAGAGGATGCACAGTACAGATTATACATAACGTATTGTATATCAAAATTTTACATGAATACATTATACACTTACTGAATGGCTTGCTGGGCAATTCTTTCAGATTTATTTTCTTCAAGTTTTTACTTTAGCCAAATAAAATTTAGTGGTTACTTTGTAACAAACTGGTCAGTTGCACAAATTATGAACTGGTGATTTATATAACGAGTCATGCAATTATATATATATAAACTTTACCCGCATGGCAGCAAGTGCATTTTGCAGGTCACAGTGTTCTTTACTTGATTGGTGCAAGGTTGCAAGTGACTACCACTGTATACTTCTGCATGATGGAACTTTTTTTCTATTTACTGTTCCAGTACAAATACAAATAGGAAAACCTTTAATACCACTTTATATAAAAACTTGAAGACAAATTGCTGTAAAACCTGTATAAGTGTTCCAAGACATGAGTCACATGACAGGAGTCGAGAACTGAGACTGTATAAAACTTTGTAATGGTTATTCCAGACACCTTGCCACTGCTGCATCTTAGTATAAGTGTATCTAAAATAAGCTGCTGAAATTCTTCTCTTTATTAAAAGATCCCAGACAGTTTTATAGAATGCATGTAATTACAAGTCAATTCTCATGAATTTGTTATACAATTAATTAAATTACAAAATACACACCTTCATCTGAACAAAAATAAATATTTCCAACCTATGTTCAAACAAAATCAACACTTTTCTTCTATCAAGTTTACATCTATAATTAAGCAATAATTGTGAACACACAATCAATATTGAGTAGTATCTAACATTTTGTTGTCACATTAACTCCATTGATCAGAGATGATAAATGATGTAGGACAGCCTTCTAGCAGACACCTCCACTGTGAAGAGCTGCACAATATAGATTGATTTTCAATAATCTATGAGGTCCCCTGATAAAAACCATTATGACCCAGCCATGCATTACAATGCTTAGATGACATTCATTCTTTGCAACAACAATTCTGCATTAAAATGAGGCTCCCGAAGCAATAAAATGGACCCACCGAACAACACACTGATTATAACATAGCAATTACGAAAATTCATCATATCCCTAAAACGGTTTTTGGTTACTGCCAAATTATACATGATATTCTTTGCATCACACCGATAGACTGAGATCATATTCAAGGCATCAGTTCTGGAGTACAGGCAATTTATGGAGATGTACATCAAGCTGACCATTATAAAATTTTATGAGTTCAGTACAAATTATAATTTAGTTTATACAAAAGAAATTTTCAATCAGTGCTTCAGAGCATAATATAATCCTTTTGTACATGACCTAAGACTTCGTAAGTGGATAGAAGACATCGAGATTTAAGAAAACAAGATTTAGCTGACCAAACGGTTCCTTCTAGCGCAATGATTTGTCTTTCAAGAAAATCTGATTTTAGCATCATATTACAGAACTGATGTTAAATATGACAGTGACAAAAGTCTGTTAGTTTACTTTATGTTCAATATTAAAATCTTCGAGATTCCATGCAGAAATAGCACTCCATCGTTTGTTTTCGTCACGTGATTAACACAAGCATTGCACCTGCATATTATATACAAAAAAATATTTCACATAATTATATTTATTTACGAAATGCAAGAAAATGATCTAGACAGGTTAAAAGATGAAAAGAAGTATTTGCAAACCTGAACTACAGCATTTGCAAATTGCACAGATATATCTGCAGCTATAAAACATCATTTTTCATAACATAATTATTTGGCAGGAGTCTATTTTTAGATCATTTATTTCTGGCAGGAGTCTATTTTTAGATCATTTATTTCTGGCAGGAGTCTATTTTAGATCATGCATATTCATTAAAATAATCTCTATTCTACAGTATCAAATATTCGATGCACAGTCAGTACTCTAAACAAATTATTATTCCTTGTCAGCCTGCTGTTATTAACATGCATTTCACAATCGATTTACATAAAGACGTACGAACACACATTGGCATAGAGGCTATTTGTAATGACTATGAATGAGTCCAAGTTAGCAGCACCCTACTGGTATTCGGATGCCTTTCACAGTACCCTTGTATCCAATACCTGCTCAGTTAAGTGTGAAATGTTCCTTCTTAAGAGAAGGAACAATAATGCCATTGGCAAGAAAAAGGAAAGTCACCACAACTACGGTAAAATACATCATATCAAAACTGCGGCTTTTTTTCACTATTGTTAGGAAGCCAATCCCACATCAACTTTCCCTCTTCCACAGCATTTATTGTCCAGTCTCAATTGATATGTCATCTACATGTGAACAAGGCAAGACCAAGTCTTTGTGACCTACATGTAAACCGTTTGTACTCAGACTTTGCTGAGCTGGACACACAAAATAGTTTTGAAGTTTAAAAACAGCAGTTTAGGAATCTCATCTTTTAATGGGAGACCATGTCTCAACTGTTAATAGTGCTAAAATACAAAATATAGACAGTGCTAAAATATGATGAAATTGACTAAGAAATTTTAGTTTTTTAACGTATTTTGCACACATCTATGGAATTTCACTACATTGCCATATGAATAAGATGCAGGTATTGCCTTTTAAGGGAGGTTACTAAAAAGCTAAATTTGGTCTTGACTCATACTTCTACGTACATGAAGGAAGACTAGCATTTCGCTGACAAATTACTTTCAGATCAACTTATCAGTCATTGTCTTAGGTAACACAGTATTCCCTACTGTCACAGGGAGATAACAATGAATTTCATTTTCTGTAATTGATTATAACAGATAACAATGGCCCTCCTGTCAATTAATTTGTATTGTGACATTCCATATGTGAGTATGCATTCAATTCGTTAATCAAGTAATTAACAGACAAAATTCCATTAAGTGTATGTCATATATAATATTTGGCATTTCCCTGATAAAGTTTACATGAAATGTTAATAGTGATATTATTCACACTTGGCTTATTCAAGAATTTCAAGCTGCTGCAATGTGTCAGTTGCTATAGCAATACAAAGCGATGATAAAGAACAAGTGTTTATGCGACTGGCATATTAACACAAGGCCAATAATAATTTGAACTTTGTAGAGCTCTTTTCTGCTATTTCTGATTCAGATCTTCCGCTACTGTAAGAACCAACATGTAATGTGTCACTCACCAAGATCTCAAATGTTGACTGTATTGAAAGTTTTTGTATCTACTGATTAAAGAACCCAATGTGTCTGCGTATTGCTTATTCAGCCTCCAGGCGGTCTGGTTACAAATTCCCATTGTGTTTGCCATGTACAAGATCTCCCAAGTGTCTACTGTGTCAAATCTCCCAAGTGTCTCTGTGTTGCAAGTTTTTCCCGATATGTCTACTAAGTTAAAAGACCTTGATGTGTCTGCTGTGTTACAAGATCTAACTATCTTGTTCCTTGGAGAGCATGAAACTACAGAAAGATTGTTAACTCAAATAACTACAACCTAATAATAGTTAAATATCAAGTGCATCAAGACTTTAACCTGAAATTATAAGTATAAAAGGGGCACACTTTATGGACTACATCTGTCAAAGTTAAGTCTCTTACAACTGAGGAGGTGTGATGTGGAACAGCTGCTATTAGTTTGAATCAAATCCATAAAGTAATGGCAAAAAATAGAGAATTAATGCACCTCGACTTAAACCCACATAAATTCATAGAATATTAAAAGGAACATGTTTAATGAAATACTGGTGCCAGAGTTGTGTCCCTTGTATTGTGATGAGAACAACCTTTTTTAAGTGCGAGTTATTACAGAAATAAACAGGGCTCTCGGATGGGCTACTTGAGCGAATAGGCGCTCTAGAACTTCAAACTTCGCCAATCTAACCTCAAAGCGAATGCAAGTCGCCCGATTTTCTTTGATTTCGCACTCGCTAGTTACTGCTACCCAGACTGTTGACAATTGCACGTGTCATAATGAGTGTCGAATACACCAAACCAGTCGGCAGATACTTTAAGCTCCTACCTCAGGTACTTGCGAGATTATCCTGAGAAGTGTGAAGCGAATCAAATTATCCGATACACCAGTCTATTGTATTAAGCAATCAGCGCCCGTTTACGACTGTTTGCCCACTTCGCGTTTTTGTCAACTGTTCTAGTGCAAAAACCAACAACAAATATTTTATTAAGAACTGCTGATTAACCAGCGATAATTGGATATGTACACAATTATTGTTATCTATGATAATAGAACGACAGGTAAATGTATTAACTAGTTAAATTGACTTCCAAGAATTAAATATGTATTTCTGATTATGTACACATTTTACTTTCAGTTTTATATTTCGAGTGAGATACCGACTTCTTCGAATGACTCGGGCAAGATATAAAATAAAACACTTCTACTTCTTTGCCGGGTAATAATAAAACTTCATACATGTAAAGTCAAATCTTACATTTTAGCATCGCTTAAATTGGAAAACGGCGCTATTTCAGTTTTGAACAAAACCGATAACCATGTATGGCAAATATTAATAAGAAAATAATGGTCATCAAGTTTAAGAAACAGATAAATTACAGCCACCATGAATCACTCAAATCATGCTATAGAAAATCTTCCCACCTAAAGTCTCCCTTCCCTAAATCAGTGAGGAGAAGTGCCCTTCTCCAAAATTTGGACCTAACAGACCCTAATAAAGTGAAATTTCATCAAACTTAACCAAATCTAGATGCAGACAGTGTAAAAAGGGTGAATAAGATAGCTTTCCTTATACTAAATTTTTAATCAAGCTAAAACTATAAAGAAAAATCTTAAGTTTGAAGGCTAAGAGTGTATGGAAAATATTACCTTCATGTTACATGTAGCAGGTTCTAGTCCTGACTCCTGATCAATACTAATACAGATTTTCTAACAACCTTGTCAGACTGTTTGAGATATATTCATTAATAAATGTCTTCATAGTTCCTTGACAATGTCTTCATAAAATTTAAGGTAACAGAAAACCTGTGATCACAAATTCAACACTTTTATCCTGTTTTGCTGCTGACTAAATAAGGCTATAGTATACCTCTGATCACAAATTTAACACTTTTATCCTATTTCGTAACTGACCAATTATTACTATCCTCATCAATGAAGAGCAAATCATTTAGATTATCTGCATCATCTAAAACAATTAAAAACAAACTTTTTTAGAATTTCTGACCAACAAATATCTTATAATATTGATCTATTTGAATTTGAGTAAAAAAACTCAAACATTTTTTCTGTAAGTTAACGTACGCTAGAATTCGGGGCGAAATTTTTCCCAATAATAGAATTTCTTCAAAATTTGGATACTGAAGGACAATCATCTAAGAAACAAACATATGCAATAAAAATCATAAGTCACCGGTACTGAAAATGAGTTATCTGCCCTTGAATACATCATTTTCCTCAAATTTGCCGTTTTCAAGGGTAGATAACTCTTTTACAATACTGGTGACCTATGATTTTTATTGCATATTTTTGTTAAGATTGTCCTTCAATATCCAAAGTTTGAAGAAATTCTATTATTATACGCCTTTAACTTAAAACTAGATATTATACTTTCCCTGAACTTAACATTAAAAAAATTCACACAACTTTACTCTTTAAACATCTGCAGCCTTTTTACACTTGGAACTTCCACACAGTTCTTAAAACTGACACAACTAACTTCCACACATTTTTAAAATACCACACAATTTTTACAGTGAATGTCAACACTTTTACTTCCACACAATTATCCTCACATAACTCATCACGACAGCTAGACTATTTCCACACATCATCTGCTAAATGTTATCTCACTGCCTTAAATATAAAAGGAAACACATTTAGTGCCAGCAGTCTGTAGAAGGAAGCTTTATTAAATAAAGTCTCTCAGAAAATGGCAATAAAGTGTCTGAGCTCGAGACAGTTTTCTACCATAGTTCATGCTTTCCGTAAAAGATATTCATGAATACCTTAGCTCAAGTTTACAAGTGAAGATTTTGTTTCCTAGAAGATTTCGTTTCCTACCCAAAAATGAAGATCCTGTTGCCTACCTTAGCTCAAGTTTACAGAAGATTCTGTTTCCTGCCTTAGCTCAAGTTTACAGAAGATTCTGTTGCCTACCTTAGCTCAAGTTTGCAGACGATTCTCAAGTTTACAGAATATTTTGTTTCCTACCTTAGCTCAAGTTTACAGAAGATTCTGTTTCCTACCTTAGCTCAAGTTTACAGACGATTCTCAAGTTTACAGAATATTTTGTTTCCTACCTTAGCTCAAGTTTACAGAAGATTTTGTTTCCTACCTTAGCTCAAGTTTACAGAAGATTCTGTTTCCTACCTTAGCTAATGTTTACAGAAGATTTTGTTTCCTACCTTAGCTCAAGTTTACAGAAGATTTTGTTCAAGTCAGAAGATTTTGTTTCCTACCTTAGCTCAAGTTTACAAAAGATTCTCAAGTTTACAGAAGATTTTGTTTCCTACCTTAGCTCAAGTTTACAGAAGATTGTGTTTCCTACCTTAGCTCAAGTTTACAGAAGATTTTGTTTCCTACCTTAGCTCAAGTTTACAGAAGATCCTGTTGCCTACCTTAGCTCATGTTAACAGAAGATTTTGTTTCCTACCTTAGCTCAAGTTTACAGAAGATCCTGTTGCCTACCTTAGTTCAAGTTTACAGAAGATCCTGTTGCCTACCTTAGCTCAAGTTTACAGAAGATTCTGTTTCCTGCCTTAGCTCAAGTTTACAGAAGATTTTGTTTCCTACCTTAGCTAATGTTTACAGAAGATTTTGTTTCCTACCTTAGCTCAAGTTTACAGAAGATTCTGTTTCCTACCTTAGCTCAAGTTTACAGAAGATTTTGTTTCCTACCTTAGCTCAAGTTTACAGAAGATCCTGTTGCCTACCTTAGCTCATGTTAACAGAAGATTGTGTTTCCTACCTTAGCTCAAGTTTACAGAAGATTCTGTTTCCTACCTTAGCTAATGTTTACAGAAGATTTTGTTTCCTACCTTAGCTCAAGTTTACAGAAGATCCTGTTGCCTACCTTAGCTCATGTTAACAGAAGATTGTGTTTCCTACCTTAGCTCAAGTTTACAGAAGATTCTGTTTCCTACCTTAGCTAATGTTTACAGAAGATTTTGTTTCCTACCTTAGCTCAAGTTTACAGAAGATTTTGTTTCCTACCTTAGCTCAAGTTTACAGAAGATTTTGTTTCCTACCTTAGCTCAAGTTTACAAAAGATTCTCAAGTTTACAGAAGATTTTGTTTCCTACCTTAGCTCAAGTTTACAGAAGATTTTGTTTCCTACCTTAGCTCAAGTTTACAGAAGATTTTGTTTCCTACCTTAGCTCAAGTTTACAAAAGATTCTCAAGTTTACAGAAGATTTTGTTTCCTACCTTAGCTCAAGTTTACAGAAGATCCTGTTGCCTACCTTAGCTCATGTTAACAGAAGATTTTGTTTCCTACCTTAGCTCAAGTTTACAGAAGATCCTGTTGCCTACCTTAGTTCAAGTTTACAGAAGATCCTGTTGCCTACCTTAGCTCAAGTTTACAGAAGATTCTGTTTCCTGCCTTAGCTCAAGTTTACAGAAGATTGTTTCCTACCATAGCTCTAGTTAACATGAAGTTTACAGAAGATTTTGATTCCTACCTTAGCTCATTACAGGAGAAGACTTTTTCTCACTTAAATTTTTAAAGCTCTGCTTATATTTAAATAGATGTTTTAATCAAGAATTTATAAAATACATCTACATGACATTGTGATTCCAAAATAAACTGAGCTTTTGTTTATACTTAGTTGAAGTTTGAGCATAAACCCTGAAACATCCTTTGTAAAATGTCTGCTGGCATTTTGTGAATATCTGAAACATTCCCATAATTAAAATGTCAACAACTCGTTCTGTTTTCAAAGCTTCTTTTTCCTTTCATACTTCTACTACCTTCCACATTGCACTAAAAAAATCCTATAAAAAGATAAAAAATAATTTTCCAACAATTAACTGCAACAGTTTTATCAATTATCCGACACACAATACTCCTCATAGAAAACAATTGTTTGTGTATATTAAAACTTTTTACAATACAATTAACACAAAACAAGCGCCTCATTGTCTCTACCATTATAAGAAGGTTCACTGGTAATTAAATAAAATCACATCTTGTCAAGGCCAACACTGCTACTGTTTTAATACCAGTTGTAGGGAGACCAATCATTAATCACAGTACTATATCAATACCGAAATACCTCTAATAAAATAATATCAAACTTAAAATCGGGTCATTAAATACGGTAATGGATGATTGTCAACTTCAACATAAGTTTAATATTTAAAAGGGTTTTGAAGTAAATGTTCACTTTTATGTTAATGACTGTATTATGACGAATAATTTCATACAGTGATAGGCTACGGTGTTCTGTCAAAAGGAAATAAAACACATATTTTGCGATTTAAAGCTACCATTTGGCGTAAATGTGCTGTTTACAAAAATTTAAAGCATGATCTTAATTGTGTTAAATATTTATGCTTAAATCTACATCGCACCAATCACAATATACATTGCCAAAATTTTTCCAAGCGGCCCCCAAAACCTACCCCTGCCATGTACATGGAGCACACAGAGTGTAGTCTCGAGAAATAT
Organism: Mercenaria mercenaria; assembly: GCF_021730395.1. Lineage (NCBI taxonomy): Eukaryota > Metazoa > Mollusca > Bivalvia > Venerida > Veneridae > Mercenaria > Mercenaria mercenaria. Next base: position 7,861,735 of record NC_069375.1, on the reverse strand, counting down.
TAAATTTTAATTCTTATACTTGTATCCCCAACTAGGATTTATATTACATATCTAATAAGCGCCTGTAGTTTAAAAATTCAGAATAATGCAGATTTAACTAAATTTTTATGTCACTTGCAAAATATATTTTGATGTTTGATTGTATAAAGGAGTCACTGAAAGCAGTTTTCTAGGAACTCGATCACTATGCATTATGCATACTGGTACTTTAAAATTCTACTTTTTTTTCAAGAAAGTTAACTTCAGATTATTTATAACAAACATGGTAGAATTCCTTTTTGTGTATTTCAGGTCTCAACTTTGTGACCAGATGACCCTTGCCCGAGTGGTCACACCATCAAAACACAATACAATTTGCCTTCTTGTACAAAATAAGAAGTCACAGTACTCCAGCCCTGATACCATTTGATCAGATTGTGACACTTGTTCAATCAGCCAAAATGATTGTTATATATATTCAGCTAAACTACTCCCCTTCATTAGTATAAAATACTGACCTGTCAAAACAGTAGATTAGAAGGAATTAACGGCAAATCCCCATTTAAGAAGATTTCACCCTGTATAAAATCTTTAATTGAAATTTTGATAACATCTACCAAGCCTTAATAATCTTGTTTTTGAATGTTGATTTAACCACATACAGAAACAGTCCTATTTGGGATAGACTGTGCTGCAAGCATTCACAGCTTTTGTCCAGTCTCAAGATTGTAAACCAGTCACAAGCACTACTTTGTACAAGATTCAAACAAACAGCCTCCTGCTTGGAGCCATGCCCAGGATTTAAACCAATGACCTTGTCCGAGATTCAAACCTACAGCCTCGTAATTGCAACTGTCCAGGATTCAAAATATGACTTCATCCAGGATTCAAACTAACTTCATCCTAATTGGAGCCACATACAGGACACAAACCTAAGGCCTCCTGATTTGAACCATGCCTAGGATTAAAAATCTATGACCTTGTGACTACAGCCATGCCAAGAATTCAAATCCGAGGTCTCCTGACTGGAGCTACATACAGGATTCAAACCTATAGCCTCTTGAATTGAGCCATGCTATGGATTCAAACACTAACTGGCAAAGTCATTCTCAAACTGGTCTCCAAAGTCAGTTATAATTACAGTCAACCCCGTGTCAAAGACCACCTCTGAACAGAGACCACCTGGCTCTAAAGACCACATGTTTTGTTTCCCATTTTTACATTTACAGTGTGTTTTAACCTGTGAATAAAGACCACCTCCTATTAAAGACCACATTTCGGCTCTCCCAAGGGTGGTCTTTATAAACAGGTTTGACTATATATAAACCTTGGAGTCTAGAGTCCTTCTCCTCTGCAATCACTAATGTTGCATTCATGTACCAAGTGCTAAAACTGAAGGTTCACTGTGATTTATTGTGTGTTCTGTTGCCAAGATAGTGTTCTGGCAGCTGTGGGTTTGAATCTTGCATGGGACACAGAATATTTTTCACTCTGGGAAAGTCACTGTAGTTCCTTATCATTCTGTGCAATGAACAGCTTTAAATGTCTACATTTCTTTTTTCCTTCCTGACCACAAAAACAACAATTCAAAAATGTGCCGGAGGGCTTATACAAGGAAAAATCTGTCTACATTTTTATTTATAATTATACATTTTTATAACATAGCTGAAGAAGGAAATTATAAAATAACATTAACATTCGCTTGAACTCTCACCTAAATTCACTTCACAAACATTTTTATACAACCTTACATTAGAAATACAAAAATATTTGGGTGGAATATGAACTTGTTTTTACAGAGTAGTACTTGATACTGTCAATGGTCACTTAAGAGCATGATGGGGATCAGATTTTCACGCCATAAAAGGGTTCAAACAGTCAACTTGCTGTTGGCAATTAACACGCACTTCTTGAGAGAAAATTCATTAGAGCAGTTAAAATATATTGTTTTGCATCAATGTACAAATAGACACAATGTTGTCTTCCAATTTTAAGCCAGTCACATATTCTTTGATATGTGAAGAAATAAATAAATTGTTGTTTATGTTCGGTTATAAGACAGTCATGACAACTTCACAACATGAAAAGGAGTCAGAAATCAAGAACATGTCCTGGATTCAAACCAACAGCCTCCTGAATTGGAGCCATACCAAGGATAAAAACCTACAACCTTCTGATTGGGGCCACCCCTAAGATTCAAACCTATGGCCTCCTGCTCTTTATCAGTTTATCTTATAAGGAATTACTACTTGCATCATAGCCCCTGTCACATGTTTGGGGAGCCATCAGTCTCAATCTGAAACAGCAAGCATTATGTAAAGTAGTCTGGCTACTGACTAGATAATCTTTTTTTTTGAGAAAAACATAAATAAATCTGTAAAAAACTCTTCATCAGTCTTGGCACTGATTATTTATAATTATACAAAATTTTAATTGCCTCAGGAGTTATCTCCTATGAACAAAACACAGACTATAACTAGAAATTGCTTATGTAAAAAAGCATATGTCTCCCCCAATGCAAAGTCCTATAGGCAAGAAGTCAATAGGGGTCAGGAGTGAAAGTCAGAGAGACACTGATGGTTGGCTGCAATAGGGATCATCTACTTGGCATGTCCAGTCATCCCGCTAAATTTCAACACTCTTAGCCTAGTGGTTCTCAAGTCACTGTTCAGGCCCCTGTGACCTTGACCTTTGATCAAGTGACCTCAAAATAAATAGGGGTCATCTACTCAGCATGTCCAAGCATCCTATTAAGTTTCAACATTCTAGGTCAAGTGGTTCTCAAATTATTTTCCAGAAATGATTTTACAAGACCAGGCCCCTGTGACCTTGACCTTAAATAGACTGACCCCAAAATCAATAGGGGTCATCTACTCTGCATGTTCAATCATCCTATGAAGTTTCAACATTCTGGGTCAAGTGGTTCTCAAGATATTGATCGGAAATTGTTTTCCATGTTCAGCTCCTGAGACCTGACCTTTAACAGAGTACCCAAAATCAATCGGGTCATTACTCTCATGACAATCATCCTAGAGTTTCACATTTGGGTCAAGTGGTAACTAGTATTCCTAATCTTTTCAAGTTCAGGCCCCTGTGACCTTGACCTTAACGAGTGACCCAAAACAATAGGGGTCATTTATCTGCATGAACAATATCCCATGAAGTTTCAAATCTGGGTCCGAGTTTTCAGTATTGATTGGAAACAGTTTTCATGTTAGGCCCTGTGACTTACCTTTAACAGAGTGACCCCAATCGTTAGGGGTTTATTACTCTGATGACAATCATTATTAGTTTCATCCTGGGTCAGTGGTTAAGTTCTCACGAATGGTTTTCAATGTTCAGGCCCCTGTGACCTTGACCTTTAACGGAGTGACCCCAAAAACAATAGGGGTCATTTACTCTGCATGAACAATCATCCTATGAAGTTTCAACATTCTGGGTCCAGAGGTTTTCAAGTTATTGATTGGAAACAGTTTTCCATGTTCAGGCCCCTGTGACCTTGACCTTTAACAGAGTGACCCCAAAATCGTTAGGGGTCATCTACTCTGCATGAACAATCATCCTATTAAGTTTCAACATCCTGGGTCAAGTGGTTCTCAAGTTACTCACCGGAAATGGTTTTCAATGTTCAGGCCCCTGTGACCTTGACATTTAACGGAGTGACCCCAAAATCAATAGGGGTCATCTACTTTGCATGTACAATAATCCTATGAAGTTTCAACATTCTGGGTCAAGTGGTACTCAAGTTATTGATCAGAAATTGTTTTCAATGTTCAGGCCCCTGTGACCTTGACCTTTAACGGAATGACCCCAAAATCAATAGGGGTCATCTACTTTGCATGTACAATCATCCTATGAAGTTTCAACATTCTGAGTCAAGTGGTTCTCTAGTTATTGATCGGAAATGGTTTTCAACGTTCAGGCCCCTGTGACCTTGTCCTTTGACGGAGTGACCCCAAAATCAATAGGGGTCATCTAAACTTCATGACCAATCATCCTATGAAGGTCAAGTGGTTAACTAGTTATTGATCGGAAATGGTTTTCAATGTTCAGGTCCCTGTGACCTTGACCTTTGACGGAGTGACCCCAAAATCAATAGGGTCATCTACTCTTCATGACCAATCATCCTATGAAGTTTCAACATTCTGGGTCAAGTGGTCAACTAGTTATTGATCGGAAATGGTTTTCAATGTTCAGGCCCCTGTGACCTTGACCTTTGATGGGAGTGACTCAAAATCAATAGGGTCTCTACTCTCATGACCATCATCTATGAAGTTTCAAATTCTGGGGTCAGTGGTTCACTAGTATGACGGAAATGTTTCATGTTCAGGCCCTAGACCTTGACTTTGACGGAGTGACCCAAAACAATGAAGTCGTCTACTCAGCCCTACAACCCTATGAAGTTTGAAGGTTCTAGGTCAAATGGTTCTCCAGTTATTGCTCGGAAATGAAGTGTGACGTACGGACGGACAGGCGGATGGAGGGACAGGGCAAAAACAATATGTCTCCCCCAGAGGGGGGGGGGGGGGAGACATAATTATGTGAAGCAGTTGTTCAACAAGTGTAACATTTTACTGAGGGTAACATATTACAGAGGGTAACATTTTAGGATTTTTCCTGCATTTTTGGGATCAATTCTTGAAAGCATGGAGAAATAACATAGACAGCTAGAAAACAGTGTGCCAAGAAAAGTTCACAATTTTGAGATAATGGATCATGAAAGAAACATAAAAGTATAGCTGATCAAAGACTTTTATAGACAAAACATACAGACTTAAAATCCTGTAGCATTAGTAAAACATTTTACAGGGATCATATTAACAACCCAATATTGATATTGACTCTCACAACTTGATCTTTTACTGCTGATGAGGTAAATTCTCTTATTGCAGCAATAATTGTTATAGTTTTCTCTCTTTCCTGGTGGAAATTTGTTCATTTTGTAAAATGCTACTAATATAGACAGGTATAATGTTACAATTAGCACTGAAAAATCAACTTCTTCTTGCACAAGCGGTTTGACTGACATGACTGAAGACTTAACCAACAGATGATTTCAAAGGGTAACAAGGTCATTTTGACCTTGACATTCGGCCTACTGACCGTAAAAACATAGTGGGTCATCTGTTTGATCACAGACAATATTTCTATGAAGTTAAAATGCTGCAGACAAAAGCATTCCTATGTTATTTAACGGAAACTGCTTTCAGCTTTAGGGTCTCTTCGACCTTGACCTTTGACCTACTGACCCTCAAACCATAAGGTCATTTACTGATCACTGGCAATTAACCTATAAGTTGTACCTGTCATGTTAAAGGTAAGAAACTGATACGTACTGTTGCTTGTTGTTCCTGTGCGACAGACTTTGCTTCCCAAAACGGAGACAAGAGAGATCGGAACATTATTCTTAACTAAAACTCTTTCTCGCTGTGATTTTTGAGAATATAATCCAGTTTCAGGGATTCTAAACAAACTGTGTGTTTTTTTAAAACAATTTACATTTAAACTGAAGTATATTACAGGATATAAAACAATTCCGTATTCAAAACAAACATTATAAAGTGCTTTTCTTCTTTTCTTCATGGCCTGCCATGTCAATCAAAGCCTGTACTACATCGTAATTTGGTCTCTTTGCATCAGTGATTGACAGAACATTCAATAACAAATCTTTTATCAATTGAAATTTGCATAAAACTAATCACAAATCAAGACATTTGCATATACAGTAGAATTCCTTTGCCAACATCCTTGGTTATCAATCACAACTTGTTTTGGAAATTAATACCCGAAAGCTCCAAGAGATTTAATAGTTGAGCTGCCACTGCTTACATAAGAAGTAAAAGCAAAGTTCCGAAAGTCAACTCTTCTTAGTAATGTATTCCGAAAAGCCACAAAATTAACTGTACTTAGTAAGGTATTCCATAGGTCGAAATCAGCCGCACTTTGTTATGTATTCCGAAAGGTCAACAAAATCAACTGTTCTTAGTAACATATTCCAAAAATTTCAACTTTGTCTTTTTAATAGGTCACCTGGTGACCTCAGGTGACCTATTAGAGCCTGCCTGATTATCAAATACTATATGCATGGTAACGTAAACAAAGAACACCATTTTGTAACATGTGTAACAGTAAATTAATCAAAGTTACAATATGTAACAGGAATGTTCAAATTAACAGTTTTAAGTTCCTCTTTTGTAAATCTTTTAATAAGCTATATCCTCAATATTCTGTTTGGTAATATACGAAGCATTAAACAACACCGAGATCTCAGAAAGTTTGAAAGTCTGCTCTTTCACCGAAATGAATGTACCAAATATCTGAACAGTTTTAAAAGTGGCATTAAAAAAGTGTGTATGACCTAGCAGCAGATGGTGATGTATTCCTACCTGAGATACCAGATCTCTCACATCCTGCAAAGATAAGCTCCAGCCAGCAGTAGAGAGAGGGGGATATGTTTTACCTACCTATGTGATAACACAGATCTCTATCATTGATAAAAAAAAACACATCTACAATAATTCTTCTGAAGAAAATTGGCATACAAGATTTAAATATACACAAGAAAAAAAAGAGGTTGCTGTGGCCTGTCAGAGATTTCCGGTTGCTATAAATCTTTTACTGAATGATCTGTTTGAGTTCTAAAACAAAATGATACTCCTTTTTCATTTCTAACATGTCTAACATTACATAGCTGGATTTCTTTTGTTATATATTCTCAGTTTGTTGTGCATAAATGATTGGTATTTTAAATAAATAAGTTTTGACAATACACAGTTTATAAATTTTCTACATTTACTATAAATAACCAAATCATTGAAAATTTGACATAAAACAAGAGCTGTCACTAATGGTGACAAATGTTCCCCCCCGACCCCGCAGCACCTTGACCTTTGACCTGGTGACCCCAAAGTCAGAAGGGGTCATGTACTCAATAAGTACTATCAGCATGTGAAGTTTGAAGGTCCTGAGTGCAGTGGTTCGCGAGTAAAGTGCCTTCATGTAAACGGACGGACAGTTGAAAACTAATATGCCTCCCTTCAGGGACATAAAAAAGGGACAAGAGAGCAGAAGCAAAGAAAAAAAGAGAGGAAAACTCATGGTCTTTCTGGGTAGATAAATATTCTGCCACTGCTAAAAACTGCATGTTACAAATTCAATGGACAAATATACACAATTTACTGTTAACACTTATCTTCTAGATTATAAGATGTTCAATTCTGAGGCTTTCTTTGGAAATAAATAATTAAATATTATATTGAACAATACAATAATAATCATTTTAATAACTGTTTCATCTATTGGAAAGATAAATCACACTCAACAGGTAAGTTATAATACAGCCTTGGTTACCTCCCTTAAAAATAGTTCCTCAGTAACACATTGGTATTATCAGGACTAGATAAATCCACTTATCTGCTCGTAAGTACAAGTGGAAATTGCTGTAGTACTAGTCCTGCAGGAAAGGTGCTATTTTTAACCAAAAATATAATTAAATAAAAAGAAATAACTTTTAACAGTTCCGAATTCAGATGTTTTACAACGCATTTTTCCCAACTGTAAAGACCCTGGCCACGGGTGGTAAACGCGCAATCCAATTCCCACTGGGAATACGCCAAAAATGGGTTGCGCGACTTCCGGTGCTGGTGTTGCGCATCAATTATACAAAATCGAGGTAGGTGGGGTTTTGTTTTTGTAAATAATTACACATTTACGAGTGCTTTCGAAAAAAAGCAAAATGCTATTCGACACAAAAATGAATAAGGATCATATGTATGAAATACCAACTTATTAATATAAGAATCAGCTCTGTTATCACAAAAACTCTGATGGCTCGAGCTGTCAAAAAAGCATGGAATCATGAAAAATGCAAATTTTCTAACTCTTGTGCCTTCTTTCTGGAAATGTGACGCTTCGAATGATCAAACACGTGTAAAACAGTCATGAATATTACATACACTTGAATGAAATGTTGCTTTTGCGGGAAAGATTGGCAAAAAAATAATCGGGAATGGGGTTGCGCCCCGGGAATGGAGTTGCGCGTATACATTATACACATTATGATGTATATGAGCAACTCCATTCCCGGTGCGCAACCCCATTCCGATGATTATTTTGTCAATTATGTCCCCGTTAGCAGGATTTGAAACAAATAATTTTGATATTCGTTACTTTATAACAGTTGAGATATCATAAAAAGCATCAGATGTCCTCAGATTAGGCATATGAGGTCAGAAACTGCCATTTTTGTTGATCTCATACTTTTCCACGTTTCGTGTCGCCAGAGTTTTTGTGATAATAGAGCCGAATCATAAATTACAAACCAGATATTTTACACATATGATGTATTATCATATCTGTGTCGAATAGCATTTTGCTTTTTTCGAGAAAATTTATTCTAGTCTCATACTAAGCAAAATCATAACTTCACATACCTCAATTTCGTCTTTTTTTACGCGCAACACCAGGACCGGATGTTGCGCAACCTATTTTAAGCGTATTCCCGGCGGGAATTGGATTGCGCGTTTACCACCCGTGCTGGCCCCATTACCAAATCAGTGTAAAAAACACTGAAATCAAATTAAAGCGAAGCTGTGCAGAAGCTAGACAGCCAAGACATCTTTATACAGAAGCTGACTTGTTTGCAGCTCTAAAAATCCGCCAGACGGTGTTACATTGCATTAGCTAGATGGTCAGAAGTTAAGAGCAAGATTATAGTACGTACGTTTTGCTTAGTGAATTGCAGGACGTGTACAACTTGTAGCAGGGCAAATGAAAATACTAGTCAGCTTGTCCTGTAGGATGAGTTGTTTTCAAAGAATATGTTGAGCCCTGAATTATCTTACTGTTTATGTAGTTTAAATATACTGACCTGTTTCCCATGAATAAAATATTTCCCAACAAAAAAATAATTTCCAGAGTAGTGGGGCAAAGGGGCACAACTTTCTACAAAATAGGAATAGATTTACATTGATAAGTTCTCTCCCTTATCCACTCAAACTCTACCAGATGAGCAAACATTGATGAAGAATTCAACGCCCCGAGAGAGGCTCAAACCAACATGGATGAGGGGCAAGTGATTTGAAGTAAGCGACCATAACCACTTGGCTGTGGGACCCTCTCATTATTGTCATATCTTTTTTATTTAAACTTATTATTTTGTGTGATCTGGACAATTATAAAGTTTACATTTATAACATTCTGAAGCCCATCATAACGAAGAAAATTCTGCAACTGGCAAACACTGACAAAACATTCAAGTACAGTTACTAGTAAACAAACTGCTTTGTTGGTAATCCTGTATATAGAATATAGCCTATGGACAAGTCTTTCCTCAGGCTTAGAGCCTGCAGACACCGGACGTGATCTGGCAACTTGGTGTCTTGCTAGGGACCAGACTAATTTGTTTTTTTTTTAAAAAAGGGCGTTCGGTAGGTTCTGACACTCAAGAGTAATTGACTCTTCAGCCAAAATTTTCAAAGGTCAAAACCAGATTCTTAAGATTGAGTCAAGATCAGCTTTTCAGGGGTCAAGCTATACTGTTATAAATGCAACTTCCACAAACTTTATCTAAAGCCACTATCATCATCATATAACCAAAACTGTCAAGCTCAAGAGTTACTGTATATTTATATACAATTTACCATACTATTAAAAAATCTCACAAGTTTCAAATGTCTTTTTTAACCTGCATTTCAGTTACACACAAAATAAAATATACATAGTAAATTATGATAAAAAAATATTCATGGCACTTTTTCATAAGCTTTTAAAAACAAGAGCTGTCTTAAACAGTCTGTTGACAGCGCGCTCAGCTATTCGAAGCATTGATAGAAGTATAGGGTCAAAATATTACCTGAGATTTTCAGACAAAAGAAAAGGAACAGATAAGACAAACAATGTACGTGCATTTGTGGATTTGGTTTAGTCTTGCACTATATGGCAATGTGTGACCACGTTCATGATGTTGGTATTAAGCAAGTGTTCAAAGTTTCAAAGCCATATATCAAACAGTTAATAGACAAAATATTGAATGGTAGGAACCTAACTAATTTCTATGTCTAAACAAGGGCCATAATTGAGCCAAAATCCTTGTCTCAGGTAAGCAGACTATGAAGGTAAACAAGTGGTCAAAGTTTCAAAGCCATATGACAAACAGGTTAGGCAAAATACTAACTGGTACGAAAAACCTAACAGATTTCCAAGTCCAAAAAGGGCCATAATTTACACAAAATTGTTGACAGAGTTATGTACTCTTGCCTACAGATGCGAACCATGATGATAAACAAGTGTTAAAAGTTTCAAAGCCTCATGCCAATTAGTTTTGACAAAAAGTTGAATTGTATGAAAACTGAACCAATTTCCAAGTCCAAAAAGGGCCATAATTCAGCCAAAATAGTTGAAAGAGTTATGTACTCTTGCCTACAAATATAAAGCATGATGATAAACTAGAGGTGTACTGGTCAGGAACCCAGGCAATCCTTGCGTGTATCAGTGCTATACACTGGGCACGTTAAAGAACCAGGCTGTCTATTCGCAACGAGCTAGGCTAAGTTAGCCGGACAAGCCTGTATCTGATTTCTGATCTCTCTGTCGTGGGGGCTTTGTCTCACTCTGTCCCTCTGGTCAGATCGCTCTGTGTCTGTACTAGTAGAGGATGAATTATGCGCCCTGTGTGGCTGCATTTGAACTATGTAAAGCGCCTTTGAACGTGAAATTGATCATGAAAAGGGCACTATATAAATCTGGTTTAATATGGTATAATAATAAACAAGTGTTCAAAGTTTCAAAGCCACATGTCAAATTGTTTTGACAAAACATGGACTTGTACAAAAATTATACTGATTTCCAAGTCTAAAAAGGGCCATAATTCCGCCAAAATAGTTCACAGAGTTATGTTCTCTTGCCTACAGATAGAGACTGTTATAATAAACAAGTGATAAAAGTTTCAAAGCCATATGTCAAACACTACACAAAATGTGAACTGGTACGAAAAACTTAACCAAGATTTCTAAGTTAAAAGGGGCCATAATTCAGCCAAAATCCTTGATGTACTCTTGCCTAAAACCGGACATGGTGATGGTAAATAAGTGTTGAAAGTTTTAAAGCTTTATCTCAAAACACTTTGCCAAAAAGTGGACTGGTACGAAAAGCGTAACCAAGGTGTGACACCGACGCCGTGGTGAGTAGGATAGCTCTACTTATTCTTCGAATAGTCGAGCTAATAACATGTATTTTTCAACCAGTAATTAATGAATTCCAATGGCTTCGTAACTTTTGCAGAAGGCATGTTAGATACCATCTCTTTCGAATCACGAGTTACAGCAACATTATAAAAAAGACAGCATATTCTAATTAGAACCCGTCCCTAATTGTTTCATTGACTCATTGACTCAATTAATGAAACTGAAATGGAAGTAATTGGATCGCCGAAAGTTGAAAAAGAAATACTTCGAGTGTAAATGGTATTTTTCCATTACGTAAATTAGGTCACATGTGCTTCCGCAAGGAAAATTACCAGCATGACGTTTTGATTTCTTTGGACATTTGTGGGTAATTTCCCATCAGTGTTGAATGAAATTAAATAATAAATGTTAAACGGGTTTCCTCACATCGCGTGCTTAATTTACATATGACACATCATGCTTATATTGTGCTAAATACAAACCGAGAGATGACCACGTGTCAGTCAGAGCGTGGCGTGATTGACATCTTCAGTAGCTAATTAATAATTGCCGCTCCGCCTACTGTCTTACTTCCGCTTGTGGCGGCGAACAATACTGAAATTCACCGGGATTTTGATTGACAAGGGGCAGAACTTTCAAACTCGAGACTCATCAAAGAAAATTTCCGCAGGTCAGGCCGATGCACGGGGCATTTTCTGCGCAGGTCAAATACGAGTTTTTCTTGATTTTCGCGGGTCAAACCCCAGAACCTCGGGTATACCAAACGCCCTTTTGTAATTTTCGTATTTCAGTTAGACGATGCGTCACATAGGACGCTCATATGTCCCCGGCATATTTTATGCGTATATGACACAGGATGCAGATCTAAAATTATCACTTTACTGTACATGTTGAAGCATTAGATTAATTTCAATTTTTATGAAAACTGGTTCGGATTACCCAAACTGTGTACTGTGTATACCAATTACCGTGAGTCTTATATTCAGTGGACTCTATTTATAACAAAATGATTGTATGAAAGGATAAATTTTATTCTGTGTAATTAATCTATATTTTAGCTTTAGACTTTTGGCAAAAAATTTGTCAAAACACTAGGTAAAAGTGCGACTTTTGTCGTTCAAAGAATATAGGTGGGGAATTTGAGCATTTTCTGGCATATACCAATTACCATGAATTTCAACTTTCAATCTAAAGAAGTTGTTAAATTGATCTAAGACAAAGAAAGCATTTCTATTTTACAATGGGTCAAGCTAAATATATAATAGATATGGCAGAAATAAGCAACTTCATTGAAGATTAACCATAACGACCAATCACTTTAATTTCTGGAATCAGTGTGAAATAAAAAGAAAGACGCACCAATTTTCAAAAATAGTTTTTTCTAAAAATCTGCACATTGAGCATAAATAACGAAGAAAAAATGTAAAGCACTTTTCATGTTAAGTGTCAAAACAGGACATTCGCGGTAATATGTATATCCCAGTAATTGGTATGCAAGATATACATGACATTGTATAGACGTATGGATAATAAAAATAATCAGCACCACTTTCCAGGCATGATCGTCGTGTGAATAACGAAAATAATCGGCATTACCGTCGTACGAATAACAAAAATAATCGACATGATGGTTGTGCGGATAAATAAAATAATTGGCATAATCACTGTGCAGAAAGCCTCGGCCATACTCATTACTAATGCCTAGTGAATTTTCTATGTGCTTGGCTAGTCTTACTTGTTTGGTTTACTGGGATGACTTATTTTATGATCTGATATTTTATAGCCGTCATCCCTCTAAGCCTTACCTGTATTTGCATTTTACTATTAGGAAAACAAAGACATTAAAAAATAAAAAAAAAAAAAGTCATAATATACTGGTCAGACTTACTTGCTTTAATATATTAGACATAAATATTCATGTAGAAACTTCAAATGGGTTGAATTTAATCCATATTTTTAAATAAGAGACTTAAATCTCCAAAACTATGATGTGACAGGTCCAAGGAGATATCCAGCCTGACACCCTTTTCAATAAACAGCAAACTGCCGATGACACTAAATTGCAGATACAAAACACAAAATATACATTCATAAAATGTCAGCGAGGCAAGTTTATGCTTTAATGTCAACATAAATTCATTATCAGATATCAGTGGAGATGTATCCTGTTTTTTCATATTCTCGGGGGCCTAAGGGGTTGTTTTTATTCCCAGTAACAGATTAACCATTTCATAAACAGCATTTGGGTGTTATTTTGTAGAAAATTCACTTGTCATAAAAATACTTAAAAAGACGAAAGTGCTAGGTAAACCTGACCCAGATATTTTTGTGATGGTCTCTTCACCTTTGTTTAGCCAGCTTGAGGAGGCGGTCTTGCTGAAATTTTTTTGAAACCATGACAGAAACTTTTTCATGTTGATATTGGGTGTATGTGACTTATTGTGTACCAGAACCCATTTATATACTTTAGGTGTAGCCTAACTGTAAATTATTTGCAAGGAATTATGGGATAACCCTATCCGCGAATTGAATGGTAGTAAGAAAAATGGCGGCCCCCAGTGGGGGTACATCGAAACATTTGACCTACTTAGGGCTGTTGAAATCTGTTTGTTGAGTAATTTTTTAAAACATATCGATGAAAAATGGATTGAATTTTATAAGTAAGTACAAATTTATGTTGCTAGATTATTTTTTATTCATTTTCGTTACGACAAAGTCTTATGGTCGCAAACCACGGGGGAACGAGGATATTTATTTTAGGAGGGTTGTGTTTAAATTCTTGTTAAAATAACTTAGCGCTGGTATGGGGCCAGTAGCACTAAGGGAAAAGGCAGGGGTGTGGGGGGGGGCAGCAGCCCCCAAAGTAAAGTGACATCATAACGTATTTCCGACCGGGGACCGCTAAAGTGGAAGTGTATAATCATTAGAAATACTTTGGTCCAGAAACGTCCTATTAGTTGGACTAGTGCTCGGGTGACAATCATATTTTAGTTTATGTTTTTCTATTGTTTTGTTGTGACACATTTTTTGCTACTGGTACTTCGGACCTTACTCCGTTTTACTTCTAATCTTTGTACTACGGATCTACGTTTGGGTCGAAATTATTTGTGTACGACTACGAGTTGTCACGATGCAAATTATTTTACTGTCAGTCTATTGGTTTTTTTTTCTACAATAAATCTAATTTATGTTAAAAGGATGGCAAAAAGGGTTATACCTGTATGTGAATAAAGTTGATGACAACGGGCTGTCAGGTGTTTGCTTGCAATAGAGAAGTTAGAAATTAGGATGAAATATTAGATGTGCACAGGCATCGATGACGTCATTGTTTCCGCGGAAGGTCTTTCACCCCAAGACACATAAAGACACCCAACCAAAACACCACAAGACATCTAAAATTCTTTTTATGTTTCTACACGAGAGGTCAAGAATACAGCACTGAACAGTCTTAAGTGAGACCGAATAAAGGCAGATGCGTTCAAAATAAATAAAGGCCGAACTGTCCCTATTAGTACGGTGGACTCCTATAAGAAGGCCATTATGTCAATGTAAGGTATATATGCTTGTACATAGTTTTAACAGGTTGTGTCGGCTACCCATTTTAAAGATGTAATTTGGCTGTCAGAGCGATTTTGGCTACAAGATTACTTCTTTTATAAATTGTATTTTATATGGGTAGTTGTTTTATCAACTTTTCTGACTGCTTAAATTGCCACCTGAGTTGCTTTGATTAGCCTGTTTTGATGTTTTATTTTACTTTTCCTTTCGTCTTTGCCTATTATTATGTCTTGAGTTTGCCATGTTTTTTGTAGTTTAATAATATGCTATCGCCTCTGCTTACCTTGTTTGGCTGATTGCTTAGTATGTGCTGTCTGCTTGCTTGTAACCATCTGTGCTTATTATTGTATTGCACACTGTCTGTATGTGACATGCTTTCTTTCATATTGTTTGTCATTTGCTACTGTGAGAAAGTTGCTGATCAGTTCTTTCCAAATCTGATTTGGGGGGATACATTTTTTATCATCATTTCTTAAGCATACACTTTTGTGTTGTTTTTTTTTTGTATTGCAGATCTTATTTTCCTCTCTTATGGCAGTTTTTAGACAGCAGTGTCTAGATCAGCAGCTTCAACACAGATTTTAACACTTGTATTATTACACATGCTCATCTAGTTCTATTTAAATTTGTGTGCTTAATAATTTCTCTTTTGTAGCTATTTTATAACTTTGTTAAACTTGTTTTAATTTGTTGTATAGTCGGTTCAAAAGCTCTTTACAGAGCTTATGTTTTGTAATGTTGCCTTCTTGCCGACTCAAAATAAAACTTATTGTATTGTATTGTATGACGTGATGATCAGTATTGATCGAAGTCATTATTAAATGGAAGAAAGAAAGAAAGAACTATTGGGATTTTATTCTTACAAATGACAATATTTTCATGTAGCATTAAATATAGACTAGCTCCTAGACTATGATACATCTTTTTCATTTTTTATTTCTAAAAAATGTGAATGTAGCCAGTCTATATCCTATGTTCAATATAATAGTCTAGTGCTATCCGAAATTTTACATCGCAGATTTTAGGGGTGTGATCAATCAATGTCAAATTGTGACCTAAGCCTAACTGATACAGTACAGAATACAGATCAGTTGTGTACTGCCCCAGGTTTATATAGCTCATTGAAACCGTCTGGAAGCAGGAAGCTGGCTACTGCAGTGGTCAGAACAGGTGAAATATGTAAGAAATTCATTTTCTGTATTGTAACAGGAGAAAAACAAGGAAATTTGGATTATGTAATATTCTCAAAAATGGAAAAATGAGTTAAATTGATAATATTACAACCAGTTCTCTGCGAAAATCTCTAATATAGACATGCATTTGTCACTATCACATAAAATAAAGAGAAAAATTACAAAAGATGAAATTTTGTGACAAATTCTTTATCATCAGTCTAGTGGCTAGTCTACATTAAATATAAACGAAACCATTAAAGACGCCACAAGGAAGTCAGTTCCGTGTAAAGTAGTAGAAATCTAACTACTCATCCAAACAACGTTCTTTGGTTTAAGAGTAATGTGAAAACGAAACAGAATTCACGAAAAAAAAAACCACTACAAAAAAGAAACGTTGAATATTAATGGGCAAAATTTCGAAAGGTTTGAAATGAGGATACAAAATGCATAAGGTAATGAACACCTTACTACGACTAAGTTCTAAGGTAATGAACACCTTACTACGACTAAGTGCTAAAGTGCAACAACACTATTTGCCTCGAATCGGTTCTCCATGTGACCGGTGAGCCCGTCAACGCAGCGCGCGGGTGACTGTTTGTCCGAACTGAGTAGCATGCAGCGCATTCTGGTATTAAGCAGCATTCCCCAAGTTATTTTTTCATTTTCATGTCTTTATTTTTGATTTCAGTAGCTGAAATTATAAAGGACCATCACTACGGTTTTAACTAATAAATAAATAGATACACACTTTTATTATGCCCTATTGTTATAACAAGTTTTCAATTAGAGCTCGTTTTCAGATCCTTTACACTATTTTAATTGAAAACTTTCCTTTCAAACATTTGTTATAAATTCATGCACTGTAGGACCGCAGTTTCTTGTGTCAAACTTATTCAGCCGTACTAGAAGAGGAAGATAGCGAAATTATGTTAATATACCATGCATTCTTTTGTAAAATTAATGTTAGTTTGTATATATCTGACATCTAGTAAGAGGAAGTAATGAAATCGGATGTTTTGCGCAGCCGGAAGTGTGCCTGATATCGATATCAGGCACACTAGCTCACACGAACACTAATGATCGGCCTCACGCAGCTGATATACGTTGAAGTTCAGTGCAAATTTGCTACTATATTTAGTACATATACAATAACCTATAATTATTACATACATATCCTTTAGGTTGATCAATCAAATTTAAATAATGTTTTTTTTTGACATTTTTCACTTATATGTATACAGCAACACAAATCAAACTAATTATGAAAACAAACACAAACATGAAGAAGATGAAGAAGAATCTTTATTATGCAATAAATCAAACAAGATCCATCAGCATATCTTCAATATACAAACAAAGTAATAAATATAACATGTATGGCAAGATAGCAGATATGTAAATACAAGTTTAACAATTGTATCAGTAATTCATAGGCATCAGTAATAACACAGCTTTGGGAGAGACAATTTTGATAACCCCAGCATGTGTATTAGCTATTTAAACATTAGAATTTATCTATTTAGATACCTCCTTTTTTCAAAAGCTTTAAAGATATACGTTGCGAGATTACGAGTATCTTTACTATTTTCATTATTAAATAATTGCAAAAATTTAAGATAACTTGGATGATGCCAGAAATACTTCCTGATATACTGTTTTCTTAAATCTACAAACTCCTGACATTCAATGACAAATGATACTCGTCTTCTAATATGTGACAGTTAGTACAAATTCTATTTTCATAAGGTATATTATTTGGACGGCTCCATCTACCAGTCTCAACAGCCAATCTATGCGATGACAACCTCAGTCTTGTTAATGCTATTCGGAACTTCCTTATATTTATTACTGTTAAGTAATTACTGAAACTGAAATTAAATATATTCTTGTAAAATAGTGCTCGGCTGGACTCATTTATAGATGTGTTCAAATCCTGTATGTAAATGTCCCTTAGACGTTGTTTTAAAATATTAAGAAAAACCTTTGTGTCTCCTACACTTTGAGCAAGCCAAACATGATAGAATCCTAATTTTGATAACAAAAATTTCACCTTGGAGACCCAGTTTATTTTGCGAGGATTTAGATCTATACAATTTTTCAAAGAAATATATACTTGTTTAGTATATTTAACCTGGTCACAATTACTAATTTTCAACCAATACTTTATAATATTATAATGTCTGTCTGTTTCTAAGTTGTATCTACCTGTTTCCGCATAAATAAAACTGTTCTGTGTGGTAATTTTTACCCCTAGTAACCTTTTACAGAAGCTTAGATGTGTTCGTTCTACTTGTAAACCTTTATTGAAACCCCAAACTTCACTTGAATAATTCAAAATTGGAATGATGAGTTTGTCAAAAAGATCTAATGTATGTTTTGGCCCTATATCTGTAAACTTGTAAAGATATTTATTCATTTTAAAAATTGCCTTAAGTGCCTGCCCTGAAAGCATTTTGTCAGTCTCATTAAAAGAGCCACCTGAGGTAAATAAGATACCAAGATATTTAAATTTACTCACTATTTCTAACTGAATATTCTTATATCTGAAACTGATATTTTGGCTTAGCCTTCCCCCTTTTCTAAAAATCATAACTTTTGTCTTTTCTGTATTAACAGTTAGTTTCCATCTATCACAATATTCGGCTAAAACGTTTAAAGATTCTTGCAGATCATGTGCTGTTTTCGCAAATAAAATGATATCATCTGCATATAACAATAAACAAATTTTTATGCTACCAATGTCTATCCCTTCAATGCCTTTCAGTAAAAAGGTCTCTTCAATATCATTTAAATATATGCTAAATAGAAAGGGAGATAAACTCTCCCCTTGTCTAACTCCTAGCGAACAGGAGAAACTTTCACTTAACGACTCCATGCTTTTTATTTTTGACTTAACATTGTTATACATAGATTTAATAACATTAAGTATATTACCGCGTACACCATATTTGATAAGTTTGAACCAAAGAATATCCCTAACAACAAAATCAAAGGCCTTTTTGAAATCCACAAATGCGCAAAAAAGTGTATCTCCTTTGTCAAAACAATGACTTATTAGTGAATTAAGAATAAATATATTATCTACAGTACTCATTCCTTTTCGAAAACCCGCCTGAGCTTCAATATATACGAAATATTTTTCAGCCCAGTTATTTAATCTTTCGTTTAAAATTCGTGTAAAAAGTTTCCCCAAAGTACTAAGTAACGTTATGCCTCTATAATTCGCAGGGTCATTGATATCACCCCCTTTATGTAAAGGAACGATGAAACCTTCTGACCAAGTTTCGGGAAAATAACCTGTACGTAAACATGTATTAAACAATCGATGAAAATACAAAGTTAATGTGTCTGTTCCGTGTATAAAAAATTCATTTAGATATGAATCGGGCCCACCACTAGTGTTCGATCGAAGTTGCTTTATAGCCTTACTTATTTCGCTAAGAGTAATTTCTTCATCTAATTCTGAAAACGTAACCTGCATTTCTCCTTCTAGAAAACGTTCATTAAAATATAATATATCCTCATCCGCTTGGTAAAAGTGATCCTCGGGGTTGTTAATAGATTTAAAATACTCCGCAAATTTACTGACATTTATATTTGTTTTATTGTTACAGCTTACATCTTTCAACAACTTCCAATACAGTTTAGCATTTTTAAACCTAGCCTCAGTCAATTTTTTCGTGTTTTTATTCCTATACATATATTTTTTTTTTCTAATTATTCTTTTAAATTCCGATCTGGATTTACATAGATTTATTCTGTTATTTTCATTCCGGTTGCATCTGAATTTATTTAGATCTGCATAAAACTGCTTTCTTTTTGAATCGCATTCATCATCGAACCAAGGATTTTCCTCTCTTGGCCTATTTACTTCGGTATAAATGTGAGGTTTAACGTTTAAAGTTCTCTTAAACAGCGGTGAACAAATAGTGTCCATTATTTTACTAAACTGAAACAAATTTTGATTTATATCTGAAGAGCTAACGGTACCATCCAAGGTTTCTGTCAAAGCATCAATTGGTATTTTTACATCATCGCAATTCAATTTGAGTTTGTAATCATTGACCTTACTCGCGTCCCATTTATACAAAATTTAATCCTGTCGTGTTCATCAGACTGAGAAATTGTTTCCTGTCCTACATTTAACACATTTAGTCTGAACGACAATGCGCAATGATCCGATAATATATTAGGCTCATGTACATTAAAAGAAACAAATAAGTCAATAAGCGACTGGCTGCAAATTATATAGTCAACAAGACTGCAACCAGAGCTACCAACATAAGTGTAGCTGCCAACGCCGGCATCATGACCTATCCGTCCGTTCATAATGCGTAAGCCGCTTTCTCTACAAAAGTCGATAAGAAGCCTACCATTTCTATTTATGACTGTATCTTGAGAAGCCCTTTTAATATCAATATCTTGTATATAATCTTCCGGTAGTATATGTACATTTAAATCTAAATCATCATTTTCAACAAAATCATGTAAGTTACCAACTCGACTGTTCAAATCTCCAAGTAATAGGAACACACAAGAGTTATCCGTTTCGTTAATGATTTTTAACATGTCAGTCAAAATTCTGTCATAAACACCCGTTTCTACAAAAATCTCTCTACTACTACCTTCTGGGATAATATAACATAAGCAAACATACAAATCATTTTGTAAATTAAATAGGCTTTTAGCAAATTTCAGCCATAATATATCGTCACTGTCACTTTTATATAATGATACAAATTTGGAATATGTACTTTTTATGTAACAACATAAACCACCAGAGTTGCATGAAGAAGGAGCACGTACAGTAAGTCACTGCTTTGGATCGGTCAGTAGCAGAAAACCACCATGGAGGAATTTAAACTAATTTACTGGCGCAAAACATGGAACATTCCAAACTAGGTGAATCTATTAACAGGCAACAGCTACCAACAACACATTTTAAACCGATTATTACATACTCGTTTATAAACTCCTTTAAATTTCAGTGGAACCTGAAACGTCAATAATTTTCCATACTGACGTTCAAATTTCATATCAGGGGCGTGACGTCATTTGTCACGTTAAAAGTTCTTAAACGACAATATTTTCAATAGAACAAATTATATCATTTATATAATAATTATAAGTGTAGTATGTGTAGGTAATAAAAAGATTATTAGATCTGCGTCGAGAAATATGCACTCGTTCTTCGAGTTGCGGAATGATATTGCGCTCCTAAAGTCGCAAAATATTTCCGCTGCAGAACTCGTGCATATTTCTCTAACAAGTCGAAAGATTTCCTGCGGCCAGAAATTATACAGACCAGAAATTGTTCTGTGTGTATGTGTGACCACTCAGCCTAAAAAGCAACTTATGGATGAATAACGTGCTTTTTTACTTAATGACTCCATTCTACACAAGTTACAAGTAGATCTATGAAATATGTATTTCTTAATTCTGAAAGTAATTGTTTTGAGCAAAAATAACTAGCTATATTTCCCTTTCATGTAAGTTTTAGCTCAACTGGTCACATTCCTTGACTATTGAAATACTTTACTAGAGCCTTCACAAATGTGATTCATGCCTTCACCTGAACTTCGTTGACAACACAGGACCATAATCCAGGAAATAGAAGAGCAATTAACACCAAAACACTTATTCACAACTAGGTATCAATATTGATCATTGCTGAAAGTTTGAATAAAATATATGAAATAATGAATGAAGACATTTCTCTGTATATCATATAGAGTGCCAGCTATATTGCAAAAACGGCGTTCCATAAATGCGATTAAGCCAATCGCAAATCGGTAAAAAGTCACGTGAAATCTCCCAGTCCCCATGTGCTACACTACTTGTTGCATTCCAATATACCTGCCTGAAGGCCGCAGGTAATAATAATCTATAAATAATATTGTAAAGATATTTAAACAGGTGTGGCGGTAATAACTTTTATAACTTTACTGAATACATGATCCACAACCTTAAGAAGTTTGAAACTAAAATCTACATCGAGTTAGGTTTACGAGGACCACACCAATTTTTAAGAGTTTAATTACAGAAGAAGTCCCACTGTAAACCTTTATTCTTCACGATCTATAAACCACTGAACCCAGTTTAAAACAATCAACACATATTTTTTGCACGAAGTATACAATGTAAACAAACAAGTTAAGATATTGATAAAGCTACGGGAACATACTGTACGGGGCAAATGCTTAATATTTTCGGTAATGAGTGATTTGAATAGGCTGTCTCGATTTTTAGCCAAATTACTACGACATGAAGCTACATCTAGGGGACTGGATATAACACCAGGTACTGTTTTTATAACGAAAACATTAAATTCCTGCTTAGTGTATTATATATACAGTATGCATCTATAGAAAACGAAAGTAGTTTTTTTTAACAATATTTGTCGAAATATAAACGTAAACAGGTTAATTAACATCTTATGCTTGTTGCGAAAATATAATTTGCACTAGAATTTAATTGTATAAAATAAATAATATTGTAAAAGTTAAAAGGTACTTAATCGTTTTCAGAAAACACTTAATTGGTTTTCGGGAAATCAAAGGTCACATGGTAACCTAAATAACAGAATGATGTATACCTGTCATATTGTCTATTAATAAACTCAGAAATATTTGATATTTCCAGCTCAATCAATAAAATCAATAAACTGAAGTAAGGGGGTATAAGTAGTGTAACACCTGTCACGCCACCTAGCACTGCTTTAAGCGGAACTCTGTCTCTACCCGTCTATGGTCACAAAGGACAAGAAAACACTTCTTGTTATTTCAGTTAACTTAAATAAATACAAATTCCATACTGTTGGAGATAAGGATGGACTGACGGACATCCCCGACATGGTGATCGACAGTGTGACTAAGTATTCCATTAAACCTAAAATCTCATGCGTAGACTGACATGATAATATGGGAAGCTATTTAAAGTAGCTAATATCTAAAAGTAACACAAAATGAGTACGGATTTACAAAATAGATTATATCGACCTGATACATAATTCTTAATGTGCAATCTACGAATACATAATGGTGATTTTTCTATAGTGTAGCACATTTGTTTATCTAATTAATTTGAAATAACGAAGGTCTGTATGAATTGGAACAATAATTTAGAGGGGGTGGTATGGGTGGGGAATTTCGCAAAAAATCTCAAATGGAGCAAGCTGACGTACACTTGAGCAAATGAGCAAATAAGAATTAATACACCCCAAATGTTAATTTAAGTGATTCTGGTGCTTCAGTTCTGTACTATTACAATGTATACACGGCGGGATGGGGGTGTGGGGGGGGGGGGGGGGGGGGGGGGAGCTGCGCCGGGTGTTCCCTCGAATTCTGCTTTTTGCGAATCAACCAAGTACATGAATTATGAAATCTCTTCATCCACTATTTTATTGTGCTTCAGAGGGTTATGTAGATATAGAGGATGTGCTCCACCTTTGTGAACCTCGATGTCTTACGGAGTCAGATTTGTATTGTGTTTCAGACGGTTATGTAGATACAGAAGATCTGCTTGACCTTCGTGAAGCTCGGGGTTTCACGGAGTCAGAATCATCCACCATTTGTAATCTGTTTCAGAGGGTTATGTAGATATAGAGGATGTGCTCAACCTTTGTGAACCTCGGTGTTTTACGGAGTCAGATTCATCCACCATTTGTATTGTGTTTTAGAGGGTTATGTAGATATAGAGGATGTGCTCCAGCTTTGTGTATGGAGTCAGATTCATCCACTATTTGTATTGTGTTTCAGTGGGTTACGTAGATAATAGAGGATGTGCTCCAGCTTTGTGTATGGAGTCAGATTCATCCACTATTTGTATTGTGTTTCAGAGATTATGTAGATATAGAGGATGTGCTCCAGCTTTGTGTATGGAGTCAGATTCATCCACTATTTGTATTGTGTTTCAGTGGGTTATGTAGATATATGATGTACTCCAGCTTTGTGTATGGAGTCAGATTTATACACTATTTGTATTTTGTTTCAGAGATTAGGTAGATATAAAGGATGTGCCCCAGCTTTGTGTATGGAGTCAGATTCATCCACTATTTGTATTGTGTTTCAGAGGGCTATGTAGTTATAGAAGATGTGCTTCGCCTTCCTGAAGCTCGGAGTTTCAAGGTGTCAGATATAGAGAAAATCGTGGCTAATGACAGTAAAGGACGATTTAAGATCAGGACTCACTGTGGAACTAAACAAATAAAAGCCACCCAAGCACATTCTATACAGGTAATTGCGACATAATTTGGTATATATTTTACAAATCTAACTTTGGCATAACGTATAATTGTTTAGTATTTTTGCTTTGGCATCCCCTTCCCTTTCACTATGAGTAAGTTATCGTGCCCACCTTAATTTTGGCTGCCGGAATCCTAAGGCGGTGCCCGATTGTTGTTTTTTCCTGCTTATGTGTGTGCGTTTGTGTGCTTGTGCGTCTGTATGTCTTGGGCGGTGCCTTACAGTGGTGTTATATCTTACTTGTCTGTTTATCTATGTAAGTTAGTTATATGTGTGTGTGTTTCTCTTTTGTACGTGAGTGTCTGCGCTGCTGTGGTTTACGTTGTAGGGTAACTGTGATTAAGGAACGTAGCATGTCCTTTGAATATTCATCCTTGTTCCACTTTCCCCTTCAATATTTTATATAGAATTAAAATGTACTTGTTGGATTTTTGAAGAAACCCGTCTGTAATATTTTTCCTTTACATCTTCTTTTTGTTGTGGGCCTACTTTGCAAATGCGTGGCTCTGACGCTGTGTTTGTGGTGCTCTGTGCTTCCGAGAAATCTACCCATACTTATTATATCTTAAGTCCATCATCACAATTCCCAGTAGTCAGTAGGCTGTATAACATGAAATAAAATTGCAAGAAAACGACCGTGTGGGATGGAATGTAGGTAGGGTCAACACTACACTTCATAACATTTAAAAGATAAAAGGTAAGGGTGGATTTCCCGGAAGCAAAGAGCACCCTAAACACAGTCATAGAGCCATAGGCCTACAACAAAAAGATGTTGTAACGGAAAAATATTGTGGAGCGGGGGGGGGGGGGGGGGGGGCTGGAATGGGTAGATAAAAGGGACGGATGTTGGGGGAAAGTGGAGCAAGGATGAATATTCAAAAGGGAAAGCCACATTCTTTAAACACAGTAACCCTACAACGTAAACCACAGCAGCACAGACAACCACTACAAAAGAAAAACAAAACACACACAACCAACATACACACAAGTAAGCAAAAACAGCACTGTGGGGCACCGCCCAAGACACACACACACGCGCACGCACGCACAAACAAACAAACAAGCAGGAAAAAACAACAGTCTGGCACCGCCTACGGACAGCCGGCGGCCAAAATTATGGTGGGCACGATAACTTACTCCTAGTATAAGGAGATGGGGTGCAAATGTAAGAGAGCGCAAATGCAAGGGCAAAGGATGGGAGGGGGCGATCGGGGCAGTGAGGAGAAAGAGGAAAGAAACGCCAACAACAAAGAAGACAACATACGCAACACAAAATACGAGACAGACAGAAAACATGTTGAAAATAGGGGCACCGCCTTGGAACGGTCAGTAACCTATATAAAGGAAATTGGGGGTTTAAACGTGTTTAGGGCATGCCAACCTCGCACTTACCCTATTTTCAACAAGTTAGACAAGACAATGTAAATAAAATCACTGCCCGATGAGAAAGGCTCGAAGGTTATTGGCAAAATGCCAGATCATATCAAGTAAAACATAAAATTAGGGTCAATCTAAGGTATAATTACACCAATGTAGTCAACAACTTGTCTGAAGTCAGAGCACCAAGAGCCTAACTTTTAAGGACACGGCTAAGCAAACTGCAAGACTAAATTCCACTCCCTCGGTCCGTTCTTTATAGGATTTAGGAGAAAAGCATCAAGGAGTCTTACACTTTATTAGACATCGCTCCATCAAATAGGAAAGCGTAGCGATTAACTGTAGAGGGGTCAATAACCAAACATGCACTGTGATTAACGATTTTCGCATTGTATCCTCTTTTGATGAATTTTTTAACACATTTTACAAATATTTGATTAAAATAAGCATTATGTCTAATTATCCGAATTTTATAAACTACATCTCCATAGTATACCGGGTGTGTAAGACAAGTTTTAAATGTGTTTAAAGGTTAGTATTATACTTCTTTAAAAGTTCGGACCTCAGGTACCCTGCGGCAGGACATATAGCCGTCGTGTTTACTCTCTATCCCCCCACACACCCCGTGATTTGACCATTATTTCTCATATTTGAAATTATTTACATTTATAGTTACCAATACCCCACAGCTTTCGATTTAAATGCTTCTTTAAAATATTCAGAATTTGATATTAAAAAAGACAAGGTAGCCCTGACGCCATTTTTTCGATCAACGGAAGTGGATTGAGCCCGGCTTAGCAATGAAAACGACAAAATCCGCAAGGACAGGTCAAAAGAGCGAGATTCCCGGTGTGCACAGGCGTTATCACATCACTGCCAAGCCGGGCTCAATCCATTTCCGTTGGTTGATAAAATGGCGTCAGGACAACATTGTCTCTTTTTTAATATCATCGGCAAATTCTGAATATTTCAAAGAAACAATTAAATCGAAAGCTGTGGCATGTGTGGGGTATTTGGTTACTATAAATGTAAATTATTTCAAATTTGAGAAATAACAGTCAAATCACGGCGGGTAGTAAACTCGACGGCTATATGCCCAGCCACAGGATACCTGTGGTTCGGACGATCTGTAATAAAATTTAGTGAAAGCCTTCCGTAGGTTATGATATCGGTAACCCTGTTGTAATAATGTTTTGGTGATATGAAGATACCTATCATTAAAATCCTCTAACTTTGAGCAAACTCTTGCAAAACGAATAAGTTGCAAAATATTGACACCGTATGCTATTGCTCGATCAAGGTGGGGGAAGTTAAGTCAACATGATATTTTGGGTTAGGCAAAACGAAAAGAATGATAGAATAACATCATCCATTCATATGCTGATGGAAATTCGATATGTTACTACGGGCATGGATATAAAATTCTACGTAGATACTCTAAAATGTTTTTGAAGTAATTAGAATTCCAGGAAAAATGTAAATATTGCCAAGCATGAAACCAATATATGTTAGTATTCTGAAAATATGCGTGTGACAGCATTTGTATACCATGAGGAAGTATGTTTTAATTTCAGCTGGAAAGTCCCGAGCTCACGCCAATCAATCATTACTCGGATGCAAGAGTTGTTCTGCACGGCACTAAGACAGAGTACTGGCCATCAATAAAGGCCGAGGTATATATCCATACAGTTTTATTGTAGCGTAATATGTCAGATCCAATGTTACAGTATGAGAAGTATAGAGAATGCTTCCTGTCAAACAGCGAATAAGAACAGCCAAATACTAATTACAATTACGTTTGACCAAGGACTATTTACTGTTTCATCAAACTGTCTTCTTTTTGTGTGCATGTACAAACCTACCGAAAACAATGTTCTTTTTGCACAAAACCTTTTTATATTATGGCGAATTATGTTGAACGTAATATGTGAATGCAGGTTTACCTTTCAGGGTCTGTCAAGGAAAACTAGGACTCACATCCATTTTGCAGAAGGAGAACGTGTACAAAGCGGTGGGTACCATAGTCTTAACCTGTAATTCAAAGACCTAAATTCAAAGGCGCCATGATCTTGAACTGTAATTCAAAGGAGACTTGACCAAAATATTATTATTCATCCAAAAGAAAGTAATTTTAGTAATTTGAGGAATCTAAATTTTTTTATAGGATATTTAAATCTTACGTTTTATATATTCAGCTTTTAAGGCAGAAAATCGTTCATGCTGATAAGTACTATTAAGATGACACGCATATAATATGTAGATCTTTCTTTCCTGATCCACGGGATATTTAAAATAAAAGCTCTTGCTTAGTGACAGAGTTCACGTCTGAACGTATTAAAATGTGAATAGAATTGTAATGCACCTTTTACATACTGCAATTGTTTGAAATATGATATAACTACTAATCTGTTATGGTACTTTTACTAAGTTTACTACTTTTTCTAGTATTTTCTTTTAGTGTATAACTTTGAATTAAAGTAGCACATGACATTAGTAGCCGTAAGCCATCTTGTTTTACCTTATTACAGTTGAAACTCGATATCTTGAGCTGGCGTATCTCAAACTTTTAGCTATCTCAAAGACAATTTTAATTCCCGTCTCAGTTGTAATTTTTAAACGAAATCAATTGCAGGTTTTCCACCAAATTGTGATATGGTAATAGAAATTAACCTGGAACTCGCGTTAAAAGGTAAGTTTTTGGGCGAGCTCTGCTTAATTTCAGAAACAATATTTGATTTGACGTTTTGATTTTGAACACGTCAGTACGACCTTTTATATTAACCTGTATCTCTGTTACAGAGATTCTTCCGGTTTGGCTTTGGAAGTTTATTATATTCGTTTCCTTTTCAGACTTGAAAAGGAGAAAGTCATTACGTATTCAGAGTTACGTCAAAAATGTTTTTAACATATACAGTATAACTTGTATTAAGAGTCCACCTAAGGGAAGGACAAAAATTTGTCTCTTGACACAAATGGTCTCCTAATGGATATAATGTGTTCTTTAACATCGCATAAAGAAACTGAAAACAGTGACCTCTTCAAGCAAGTGGTATCTTAATAGACGTGGTTTCTCATGCAAATTCAACATAACAGATGTTTATCATTTATCAGTGTATCATTGCAATATGATTGTTTAACTGGTTTCTGTTTCAGACGGATTGAAATTCTATAAGTCGGAAAATGCTGTGATATTATGTGCCGGGAATATTAATGGCGTAATTTCACCAAGATATTTTAAACGAGCATACAACTTACACACACGTGAGTATATATGCACACAAGATATAATTGCGCACACACCACGCGTCATTCCTTCTATCCGATTTGAAACCATGACTATATAAGAAAGTTAAAAATATAGGTCTCTT
Source organism: Mercenaria mercenaria (assembly GCF_021730395.1). NCBI lineage: Eukaryota > Metazoa > Mollusca > Bivalvia > Venerida > Veneridae > Mercenaria > Mercenaria mercenaria. The sequence goes on along the minus strand of NC_069375.1, from coordinate 7,832,852 downwards.
TATTCTTCTATTTATAGTCATTTGTTGTTACTATCACATTTATTGAGAGAAGTAAGAAAACTTAGTTTTTGTCTGAATGTGCTTTGATGCTCGGTGATCTGATTTTTTAACTTTCCCAAAGTTGAAAGCCTGCTTTGGGGAGTCAAGCTAGGATTAACCTTTAGCCTGCTGGCGGCCAGTAATTCAGCCTTTGCGACCATGGTCTGCACGGTTCGCTATTCAATCAGTAAATTTTGAGTGAACACCCCTTTGAATAATAAATGTCATTGCCCAAATTGAATGATGGGCCGGTCCATTTTAGAAATTTAACAGGGTAAAGGTTAAGTAGAAACAATAGCAATAAAGTGTTTATATATGAATTGTTGTTTTGTTTTACAGGTGAGTCTATTAAAATCGACTGATGTCAGTTAAGCTACCCAGCAGGAACAACTGTACTACCCGCCAGTACCATGTTTGTTTATCATGTCTATTTTAATATTAACTTACTTTTATATTTAAGAATATTTTTTTAATTATTTGGATTTTTATCAAATGTTTGATATTTTTGTAGACACGTCACTTTATGTGAAAAAGATTATGCCATTTCAGCCCTTGTTGTTTTCATGTGTATTGCACTTCTTGTTTTGTCTAACGTGAATTTGTCATGCAAGCGCACGCAGTTAGGATGTTTCAAGCTGGTATGAACGGTTGGTTAGCTTAGTAATAACATTACCGTATTTTCCGGACAATAGGCCGCGGTCTATTCGTTTAAAAAAGTAAAATTTTCAGGGGCGCGGCCTATGCGTCGAAGCGGCCTATACGTCAATTTATATTTTCTAAATGGGCCTTTCATGCGGCCTATGCAACGGTTTTAATTTTTCACTTGCATTTTGAAAGCCGATCGAATCATGTAAAATGTAAAGAATGGACAATATTGCCGAGAGGGCCTTTGAAAACAGCTCAAGAAACTTACATTCGGACTTAACAGTCCACTGCATTTGACGAATTAACAAGTGTGATTACCTGTAAATACAACAATATTTCAATGACTATTTATCGAGGACAGTCTTTATACGACATGGTCATGTTCGACGCCTAGTGGTGTATAAGCCGCGGCCAATATGCCGGAGCGGCCTATACGTTAAATTTTATTTCTGATATAGTTAAAATAAACGGCTGCGACCAATACGGTGCAGCGGCCTATTGTCCGGAAAATACGGTATTTAAATTTTTATTCCTTTACATGTTTGAAACATGTCTAACTGTTTAATATTTATATAATTATCTAAAAATAAAATAAACTTAGAACAATCCTTTCCGTTGCATAAATATTTGGCCGCCGCGTAATGTCATTATCACTATTTTTATCTGTCCCTTCCAATAAGGAAATATTGACCATAGCTTTATCTGGAATTTTAAAAAAAATGTTAGAAATTACTAATACCCATTATTAAAATTATGCGTTAAGTTCTTATCAGTATTTTGCTATTTCTGATATGAGTCCTGTTAAATCGTTGATTTTGCCTTTGTTAAATTTGTTAAAATGTAATAAATTTTTATTCACACTATGTTCACATTATCAAATTTTTTCATATCTGTGATAAAATGTAATAAAATTGTTAACGCTTGTTGATGTTTTTGTTTTTGTTAACACGATTCCTCCCATTTATATATGGTACGCGTTTAATTCCTGTATAGGAAAAATAGAGCATTTTTTTACATTGAGATTTTGGTTGCATTAAACTCTTCTTTCCTTGTAGAGGCTTTATATATTTTTTTCGATTTCTAGTGATTACATTACATAACAAGAATTCTGTATAAACGAATATGAAACATAGGAGTCATAATTATAACTAAGGCAAGATATTTTTGTTTTCACAATAGTGTTGTTAGAACACCACTTCTGGCAGTGCATGCATATAGCTTAGGGAGTCAGAATGTCTCTACAATATGGATGGGCTTATACTGGTGTTAAATTGCTTTAAAACGTCGTTATTAAGTCGTTATGACAATTGCTGTATATATACATCGGTACAGTATATAACTAAAACGTTTCACATTGTTCTTTTCATATGAATTTGCCAGGAAATGTTGCAGTTTTTATGTTAAATTCAATAATATGAAAAAGCCACTAGTAACCCTATTTTTGCAGCGATTTCTGGGATAAAAAGGGCAAAATTTGTCTCTAGAATGTCTGAAAATGTACAAATTGCTTCCATCTAGGCCTTATTTACGACAGAATGAATCATATTTCAGAACTTCAGAACCCAAGTAAAAATATTCAAACAGTTGAAGGTTTTACCAAAATTTACAGTAAAACGACCATAGGGCCTAAATTTAGCCCGGCAAATGGGTAGGGAGTGGCTTTAATTTAATATCTATATTTCTGAAAATGTCGAATATTTACTGAAAAATCTATGAAATTTGAAATATATCTTATACAGTAGTATTGTGTAAAAATCGGACACCAATGCAGAAGAAATGAAAAGCAGCGCATACTGCAACGATATAATTTCGGTGAGACAATATACAGTGAAATATTTAATTCATAACTTAAAGAGACATTAAAACATGATCGTATTTTTCGGTTGTTCGCTGGAATACTAATACATAATAATAAAAACCGAAATTGTAATAACAAAAAAACTGCATGCTTTATTCTGAATCCAGTGAGATTCGAAACCACGCTCTCATCTGTTTGAATTAAAATGAGTGTGTTAACCTTTAGACCACTTTGGGTTCCTAGAAAATTTACACTTTGTATTCCTTATATTTTGAAAATTCGACAATCGGATAATTGCATCTATTATAGGTAAATATACTGGACATCCGGTCGCATGAAATCTATTTATATAATATCTGCCGTGGTCGGGAGGTTGGCGCACTGGACTTCGAGTTAAGCGACCCCGGTTCGAACCCAAACTTAAGCGTAGTTGTTTTGCGGTAATATGTTGGTTTCATTACCTAAAGTAAATTATACTTTTTTGCCACACTGGGTTGTTACTCACTTTTATTTAAAATGCAAAAGAACGTAATAAAAGGCGACCGGCAATTCCGTTTCAGAAGTACACATTTCGTGACGGCTGCTGTTCTTTCAATGCTATTGACTACGTAAATTAGAAACCATATGGTAGGTGATACGTACATTTAACATGAAGCCATACACTAATTCTCTTGCCACAAGAGTGAAGCAAGAGCGGTCCGCACACAAGTAGTCATTTCCGAGAAGTCTAGGAACTATATGGTACTGTCCAAATTGAAAGATGGCCAAGTTCATTATAGAGGTTTAGCAGGGTAAGGGTTAAAGACTATCTGTTGACAGAGACTACCACAGGTTTCATTTCTAATCCTGATATTTACAATATTTTAATCTCTGAATAAAGACCACCTGCAAATAAAGATCACTATTTGGTTCTCCAACAGGTAGTCTATATAGACAGGTTTGACTGTAATGTATTATCATATGAATGCATTAACTTATTCGTTGCATGTGCATGCACATACTTTGTTCTGCATTTGAACACAATCTTGGTTGGCATTAGCTGCATGTATATTTTGGTTGGTTCCAACCCCAGTTTGTGCACTTAATCTGACGACCATCAGCCCAGTTGAACACAGACTCATCTTGTATGTCATTAAAGCCTATCCAAGTACTCTAACCATCTGAATGTAAATGCTGAATTTTAAATAAATTTCATCATAAATTTGAAATCATGCTGATTGTAACTCAAAAAAGGCAATGCCCCTGTGTGTTATATGTTTTTAGGGTCAATGACCTCTTGTTTCTATATTTAGCTCTAATGGTCCTCAAAAGGGACCAAGTGCTCCATTTAAGAAAAAAGGAGACCTTGAAAAACTTTTCTACTTTGAGCTCCATTGGCCTCCTAAGAGGGACCAGGTGCTCCAATTGAGCAAAATACGGAGAAGACCTTACAATGATGCTACAGACCAATTTTGATGAAAATCCATCAAGCTGTTCATGAGAAGAAGTTGTTTAATAATGTTTCTATTTTTAAATCTTGTGGTCCTTTCAAGGCGCTTAGTGCTCATCTGAATACATTTGAGAGCGGACACTATAATGATGCTACAGACCAATCCGTCAAGTGATTCATGAGGAAAGGTCATTTAAAGTTATTTCATTTTTAGCTGTAGCGGCCAAATGCTCCCATTTGAACAGGTTTGAGAAGGGACCTTACGATAAATCTGCAGACCAAGTTTGATGAAGATCTATCGGCTCTTAAAAGGGGCCAAGTACACCCCCCCCCCCCCCACACACACACACTTTTTGAACTAATTGGAGACAGGAGCTTATAATAACACAGTACAGAAAGTCAGTGAAAGTTTACGAAGTGCCGCGATTTTCACGCAGTTACAAGTAGTTAGGAATTGAATTAAATTTTCAGATATTTAGATATCTAGACCAACACAATTTTATTTCATATGTATACATATTAAATAATATAACACATTTTTTTTCTTTTTCAAAATATCAAAATTATTCAGATATTATGGATGAAAATTCTTCAACAACACCTTCGGATACGTTTCCCAAACTCTGAAAACTAGTTGTTGATTTCCATTACTAGGTATCAGCAGTTTATGTTTTAAACAAATTTCAAATAATGTCTTTTTCAGTAAGGGTGACCTTGTCAGAATTACAGATTAGATCGAGCAGGTTCCTATAATTTAGATAATACTGAGCTATTTTGTTTAGTATAGTTTTATGGGAGAAACTGAAACCAGGATCGGACGAACATATTCACAGACGTCACTCTACATATGTTTTGACGTGCTTTCTGTTTGCAGACACGGTAATGTGATACTGGAATAGCTGCGCTTATTTGAATATTTCTTTTATCATCTAATTGTCAAATTCAACACGACTGTTTTGTATGACAAAATTAAAGAAGTAAATACCGTCCCGTATTTTGGTATGAATGCGTATTTAATGCAGATTCCAATGTTTCTGTTTAAATTGTTACAGGAGCAAATGCAAAATAGTCTAACGTAACGTCTTTTGTGACGTAAATATCACGTCAGATATTTCAAGTAACGTCTCATCACATGTACAACATATCAAGAATCTTCGTCAAAGAGATAGAAGTACGTGCCTTTCTTAAACAGGTGAGATTAACTCACTGACTTTAAAGTTTAACATGTATACAAACTGTTTTAAACCAGTATTTCATATAAAAAGTGTTAAAAGGTATAAAGAAAACATGTGATGTGAGTCTTACCATGTAAAAAGTTATAAAAGTAATATGCGATTAGATCTAATGTTAAAAATGATATGTAATTCAATATAAGAGGCCACGATCCAAATGTAACAATCCTGAAATGAAACACCTTAAAAAACGTATGAAATTCTATTAAAACAGTAATCGTGATTAGTTCCATAGAATCACAGCATCTTCAAACCCAGTAAAAGCGACAATTTGATACTTTCCCGTCAAATGCTAAATTACTCATGACTTACTTTTAACGTTTCAACCAAAATTTCTATGTTTAAGAATCGTCATGTACTGAATATAGACATGTCATATAAGCACAAAATATGGGCCGATGGTCGATATATACGAGTCATGTAATAAAACAATTTCTTATACGGGACTATCTAAAGATGCTGAGAACATGAGTGGACCTCCAGTACGGCATGTGACCGTACGACAATACAAAAAGGAGAGAAAAAAACTAGATATCAGAAAATTGTTGCTTTATCTCTTTAAGGGATGGCCTCCAGATCCTTTGACAACAACAAATGTTTCTTTAGATATCTGGAAATAATTGCTATATTCTTAAGAAGGCTTTAAAACTTACTTTATTGACAAACTATCTGTTACGGAAACACATGATAATTTGCTGTTTTTACTACTTTTTACGATTAAAATCGAAAAGCGTTTATAACGCTTTTACTCCAGGTAAACTGTCTTGATTATGAATATCTAAAGTCATAATTCACTACTGTAAACCTTTATTCTTTACGATCTATAAACCACAATGAATAATGCTGACAATCAATTCATATTTTTGGCACGAAGTCTACAATTTAAACAAACAGGTTAAGATTTGTATACAGCAAATGCTTAATATTTTCGGTAATGAGTGATTTGAAAAAGCTGTCTCATTTTTTAGCTAGATTACTACGTCACGAAGCTAAAGATAAGGGACTGGATATAACACCAGGTACTGTATCATAATGAAAACATTTAATTCCTGATTTTATAATATTTACAGTATGCATCAATAGAAAACGAAAGTAGTTTTTTTTTGTTATCAATATTTGTTGAAATATAAATAACGTAAACAGGTTAATTAACATCTTTTGCTTGTTGCGTAAACATAACTTGCACTAGAATTTAATTGTATAAAATAAATGATATTGTAAAAGTTAAAATGTACTAAATCGTTTTCAGAAAACACTTAATTGGTTTTCGGGAAATTAAAGCTAGGTCACATGATAATCTTAATAACATAATATTGTTTATCTGTCATATTGTCTATCAAGGAGCTCAGACTAAAAAAAGAGCTAAAAATCTGATTAATAATGATGATCTAAAATATAAATGTACTTAGACATAGTAACCGAGTCGTCTGCTTAGATATTACCCCTCATATTCGAGAAACTTCGGAAATTTCCGAGCCGGTCCGAGTCTCAATTTTAAAAGTAATAGTTATTGCATAAAAGGCACAAAGGGTAAGCGAAATAATAAAAATGTTTATTTTTACACAGTTGAGTCGGGCAATAATTTTTCTTTGAAATATCGCCGAAGCAATAATGATTGCCAATTCCGTTTTCCGCATTTTGCGCAATTACCCTAAATGTTGTCTAAAATAAGGCTTTTACTATTGACTTCAATAGAAAATAAGGGTGGTAATATAAACGATTTAAAGGGTAAGTGAAATGATAAACTTACAATTTTTGAAAAGATATTATCATTTAGAGGAAAAAATTAAATCAACGATAGCGCCGAAGCAAATTCGTTATCTTAGACCATTTACAAGATATATCGAATAAATCGAATTTATCCTTCTTTATTTAATATGTCACCCCCCCCCCCCCCCCCCCCCCCCACAACCCCACCCCCACCCCCGATAATACCGTTTACTGGAAAAATTCAAAGTTCAATATGAAGGGAGAAAGCTGACGGACACTTGGGTACATGAGCATACATTGTAGACGTAATGTCATCTTTTAAATAAGAATTAATACTCCCCAAATGTTAATTTGAGTGATTCTGGTCGTTCAGCATGCTTCAGTTCTGTACTATTACAATGTACACACGATGGGCTTACGAGGTGGGATGTGGGGTGGGGGTAAGGGTGCAGCCTTGAAATCCGCTTTTGCGAATAACCAGACGAGTGCATAAATTATTAAATTTCTTCATCCGCTATTTTATTGTGTTTAAGAGTGTTATGTAGATATAAACGGATGTACTCCACCTTTGTGAATCTCGATGTCTTACGGAGTCAGATTCATCCGCTATTTGCATTGTGTTTCAGTGGGTTATGTAGATACTAGTATAGAGGATGTGTTCCAGCTTTGTGAACGGAGTCAGATTCATCATCTATTTGTATCGTGTTTCAGAGGGCTATGAAAATATAGAGAATGTGCTCCAGCTTTGTGTACGGAGTCAGATTTATCATCTATTTGTACTGTGTTTCAGAGGGTTATGTAGATATCGAGGCTGTACTCCAGCTTTGTGTATGGAGTCAGATTTATCCGCTATCTGCATTGTATTCCAGAGGGTTCTGTAGATATCGAGGCTGTACTCCAGCTTTGTGCATGGAGTCAGATTTATCCACTATTTTCATTGTGTTCCAGAGGGTTATGTGAATGTAGAAGATGTGCTTCGCCTTCCTGACGCTCGGGGTTTCGAGGTGTCAGATATAGAGAAAGTTGTGGCTAATGACAGTAAAGGCCGATTTAAGATCAGGAATCACTTTGGAACTAAACAAATAAAAGCAACCCAAGCACATTCTATACAGGTAATTGCGATATAATTTGGTATATAGTTTACAAACTTTGGCATAACGTATAATTGTGTGTATTTTAGTTTTAAGTCCATCATCACAATTCCCAGTAGTCAGCAACCTATATAAAGGAAACTGGGGGTTTAAACGCGTTAAGGGCATGATATTCTCGCACTTATCCTATTTTCAACAAGTTAGACAAGACAATGTAAATAAAATCAATGCCCGCTGAGAAAGACTAAGATTATTTGCAAAATACCTGAATACCTATGTACTCAACAACTTGTCTGAAGTCAGAGCACCAAGAGCCTAACTTTTAACGGCACGACTTAACAAGCTGCAAGACAAAATTCCACTCCCTTTGTCTGTTTTTGTAGGATTTAGGAGAAAGGCATTAAAGAGTCTTACACCTTATAAGCCATCTCTCCATCAAATAGGTAACTGTAGAGGGGTCAGTCACCAAACATCCTCTGTGCTTAACGATTTTCGCATTGTATCCTCTTGATATTTTTTAAACACATTTTACAAATATTTTATTAAAATAAGCATTATGTTTAATTTTCCGAATTTTATAAACTACATTCCTATAGTATACCGGGTGTTACCGACCAAGTTTTAAACTGTTTTAAGGTAATTTATAAGTATTATATTTCTTTAAAAGTTCGGACGATCTGTAATAAAATTTAGTGAAAGCCTTCTGTAGGCTATGATATCGTTAACCCTGTTGTAATAATGTTTTGGTGATATGAAAATTTCTATCATTAAAATCCCCTATCTTGGAGCAAGCTCTTGCAAAACGAAAAAGTTGCAAAATATAGTTACCGTATGATGTCGCTCGAAAGACATCTCCATCAAGGTGGGGGAAGTTAAGTCAACATGATATTTTAGGTTAGGCAAAACGAAAAGAATAATAGAACAGCATCATCCATTCCTACACTGATGAAAGTTCGAAATGTTACTAAGGGCATGGATATAAAATTCTACGTAGATATTCTAAAAATGTTTTGAGGTAAAGCTCTAATTAGAATTCCAGGAAAAATTTAAATATTGCCATGCATAAAACCAATATATGTTAAACTAGTATTCTGAAAATATGCCGGTGGCAGCATGTTTGTAAGATCAGGAAATATGTTTTAATTTTCAGCTGGAAAGTCCCGAGCTCACGCCAATCAATAATTACACGGATGCAAGAGTTGTTCTGCACGGCACTAAGTCAGAGTACTGGCCATCAATAAAGGCCACGGTATATATTTATACTGTTTTATTGCGGCATAATATGTCAGATCCAAAGTTACAGTATGAGAAGCTTTGAGAATGCCTCCTTTTAAACAGCGAATATGAACAACCAATACTAGCTATGTTTGACCATGGACTATTTACTTATTTAAAGTTTAAATTTCATCAAACTATCATCTTTTTGTGTGCATGTACACGCAAACCGCAAGCAATGTTCGTTTTATTCAAAACCTTTTCATATAATAGTGAATTATGTTGAATGTAATAAGTGAATGCACGTTTACCTTTCAGGGTCTGTCAAGGAAAACTAGGACTCACATCAATTTTGCTGAAGGAGAATGTGTAAAAAGCGGTGGGTACCATAGTCTTAACCTGTAATTCAAAGACCTGAATTCAAAGGTGCCATGACCTTGATCTATAATTCAAAGGAGACTTAACCAAAATATTACTATTCATACAAAAGATAGGATATATAAATCTTGCGTTATATAGCTATATTCATCTTTAAAGACAGAAACTCGTTCATGCTGATAAGTGCTATTAAGATGACACGCACATAATATATATAGATCTTACTTTCCGGATCCACGGGATGTGTAAAGCAAAATCTCTTGCTTTGTGTTTGACAGAGGTCACGTCGGAACGCATCAAACTGTGAATACAATTGTAATGCAACTTTTACATACTGCAATATAGTTTGAAATATGAAATAACTTTTAATCTATTATGGTGCTTTTATTAACTTAAAGTTTACTACTTTTTGTTGTTTTGTTTTCTTTTACTGCATGTCTTTGAATTAAAACAGTACGTGACCTTAGTAGATGTAAGCCATCTTGTTCTACTTAACTACAGTTGAAAATCGATATCTCGGGCTTGGTTATCTTATAATTTTAGCTATCTCAAAGACAATTTCAAGTCTCAGTATTTCTTTAAAGTTTTGAATTTTTAAACGAAATCAATTGCAGGTTTTCCACCAAAATGTGATATGGTGATAGAAATTAACCTGGAACTCGCGTTAAAAGGTAAGTCTTTGAGCGAGGTCATCTTCATTTCATAAACAATATTAGAATCGAGGTTACATTTTGAACATGCCGATAAGACCATTTATATTAACCTGTATCTCTGTTCATGACTAAAATTAATATTGACGTTATGGAGATGTGGTTTACAAACTTCGTAAGATCTTGGGTCATGGTAATTTTACAACTGTGTTTGGTAAAATTATAAAACGTTTTATAAAAAGAGGTTACGTCCAACTGTTTTGAGACATACCGCATGTTTAGTGTTCAACCCGTTAAGAGTTTTGACACTACGCTCCTTGTCTTTGATTGTGACGGAAGAGGGGTAGGGTGTGTGTGTGTGGGGGGGGGGGGGGGGGGGTGCGAGGGAGTACTCTGCGATGAGCAGTTTTGAAATCCCACCAGGATTGAACTGTTTTGGTTTCTGTCTTCTGGAATGTTTCGACGGGTCCTTAAGGGTTTTTCTCCTGATGCTCTGTCTTCTGCAAAGGTATTGAGTTCATACTTTTTAAGCTCACCTATCACATAGTGACATGTTGAGCTTTTGTGATCGCCCTTCGTCCGTCGTCCGTCCGTCTGTTCGTCGTACGTCCGTTCAAAATTTGCTTTTGAACACGAGTTGTATCGGCATAATATCTCGGTTTCTTTAAAACATTGGCCAGATCCCATCATGGGTTCCAGAGTTATGGCCCATTAAAAGGCCAAAATTTGCCATTTTTGGCTTGTGAACAGGATAGAGACCATATTTTGCAATCAACATTAATAAAACTTGCACACAACTTGTATTATCATAATATCTCGGTTCCTTTCAAAAACTGGCCAGATCCCATCATGGGTTCCAGTGTTATGGCCCCTTAAACACTGATTTTCAGGCTGTCTAGCATACCCTGACAAAAAATTAGGGCTAATTTTAGGGCAATTTGTACAAAAAAGTAGGGCTAAAATTAGGAATTTGGTACAATTTTAAGGAAATTTTAGGGCTAAATTTAGGAATTTTCAAATTAAAATATGAACTTTAAAGACCATGTAATGTGCTTACCTTTATGTGATTGACATAAAAGTAACTCGTAAATAGTGCTTTATTGACAGAAAAGACGTCTACCACTGGTAAACTGCTTTGAACTGTGCTAAACTGTTTTTTTCTGAATTAGAAGAACTTTTAAACAACATTTAAAACATTTTCTCTTTTTGATCATTGCAAAAAAGTTAAAAAATAAGGAATTTTTGTGAAAAATAGGGCCTTTTTAGGAATTTCCTTTGATTTTTTTTTAAAAATAGGAATTTTAGCCAAATTGAAAAAAATAGGAAAAAGTAGGAATTTTAGGGACGCTAGACATCCTGGATTTTGTATGCGAGGTATTTGAAATATGGTCTGCTGCGTATTGGCGGAAAGGGCTAATATACAAGACTGGAGGATTTATAGACTTGCTTCTGTTTATCATAATAAGCTACTGTACAGCTACTGAGAAGTACATAGATTGCATGTGAAATTTTTCGCCTTTATAGCAAACCAGTTCTCACCTTAATAACGAGTTTAGAAAGCCTGATTAAATTAGGGTTAAACAAAGAAAGTGATAGACGCAACAGTATTATTGGATTTCTGTTATAAATAAAAGAAAATGTATTCAGGCACCTTTGTTTTGAATAATAAACCATGTGTATTTTTAACAATGATATTTCTTTTGCTACATTTTTTTATAGATTAAAGAAATTGTATTTAGGCAACAAACAGGGAGCTATAATTCCAAATGCATTTTAATATATAAATTTCTTCTGTCCATATTTCTTTTTTATTTATTAAAAGCAACTGAATGCTTTTTTTCATTTCTTATAAAATCAAGCAATAGACATTTTTCTGGTTTTGATTTGTTACCTAGATAAAAAGATCATAATAATTCAATAAAAAACTTATTTCTTGTATTCAGTTTCAATTGTTTAAATAAATGTTTTATTTTTATTAAAAAAAGATGAGAGCTTTCAAAACAGGTGAGAACCGCTTTGCTGTAAGAGTTATGATTTAATTGGTCAGGATATTACTCAACATAAATGAGCAATTAAAATTAATCTGTTATCAACCAAAATAAGTTTGTGAGTATTCTGAAAAAAAAAACTGCATTTCAATCAATAAAATCAAAGAGCTATAAATAAATATATTTATAGTTCTTTGATAAAATCAAAACACAGGAAATAACCAATTATCTATACATGTCAATAAAATTTATGATCCTCTGACATGGACTACATGTCAAGTCTACAGCTTTTTTTTATCCTTATCAGACTGGACCAGACAGGATCCTGTATTTTGGGGATTAAAATGTCTGGCATTTAGGGGTGGGATGGGGGTCACTTATATAGGAGATTTTCTTTGCCTTTAAAGGGCCAAAATGTGCTAATTTTGGCTTGTGAATACGATAGAGACCACATTTTGAAATCAAACTAACACACAACTTGTATTGTCATAAAATCTCGGTTCCTTTCGAAAACTGACCAGATCAAATCATTGGTTCTAGAGATATGGCCCCTTAAAGGGCCAAAATTTGCTATTTTGGCTTTTGCAGGCATATAGAGACTTCTTTTATGGTTTGGTTTGATACAAACTTGCACAATATCTTCCACAATAACAAACCTTGGAATCCATGATGAATCTGTCAGATCTAATCATAGGTTCCGGAGTTACGGCCCCTGATTTACCCCTAAAAGAGCCAAAATCTAGTAATGTTTACCTTGTGAACACAATAGAAGTGACATTCTATATTTGATTTTAACCACACTTACAACCAACTTAAGTCACAAAAAGGTCTCGGTTCGAAAACAGCCTAGATTCCATCATTGGTTCTAGAGTTACTTCCCCTGAAATGGGCAAAATTTTCTATTTTGGTATTTTCAGCCATATACAGGTTTCATTTATGTTTCGATTTGATACAAACTTGCACAGAATGAATATCTTGATGATCTCTAGGCTCGGATTGAAACTGGAGCATGTTGTTTCAAAAACTAGGTCATCAGGTCAAATTAAAGGAAAAGTTTAACAGCCTAGAGGTCACATTTATAACCTATCTTCATGAAACTTGGTCAGAATGTTTATCTTGATGATTTCTAGACCGAATTTGACACTAGGTCATATAGGGTCAGAAACTAGGTCATCAGATCAAATCAAAGAATAAGCTTGTTTATGTCCTAGGGGGTACTTTTGATTCTGTCTTCATAAAATTTGGTTAGAATGTTTGTTATCATGATGTCTTGGCCTTTTTCAAATCTTAGTCCCTAGGGGTCAAAACTAGGTCACTAGGTCAAATCATAGGAAAAGTTTGTATACACTCTAGAGGCCACATTTTTGCTCCGAACTTCCCAAAACTTTGACAGAATATTTGTTTTCGTAAAATTTTGGACAGGTTCGAATCTGGGTCATGTGGGGTAAGAAAACTAGGTCACTAGGTCAAATCAAAGAAAATGCTTGTTTACACTCAAGAGGCCACGTTTTTTGACCCAATCTTAATGAAAATTGGTTAAAAATATTTGTCTCCATGAAATCACTAGGTAATACATGTTTACACGGTTATGGTGTGTTACGCAGGTGAACGACCTAGGGCCACCTTGGCCCTCTGTTGGTTATTAAGGTTTGCTTTTTATTTAATCATACAGCAGTGATTTTGTGTTTTACATGTCATGCTTTTTTTGTTTCCATTGTGTGTGATAGAGATTAGCAGGGCATGGATTACTTTTATCTAAACTGTAGGTTGGGTGCGCACACGGTTTAAGCTCCCCAATGGTGTTTTTGGCACTGAACGGTCCAAGGTGGTGCCCCACTGTGTTCCTTTATTTGTTCGTTTTGTCCTCGTGCTTTTGCTTTGAATGCGAGTATATATTTGTTTTAGTAGTGTGCACATCTGCGCGCTATGAGTTTTGCTTTGGGGAGGCTGCATTTTTGAAACATAACATTTCCTGTTTGATATTTATCATTGCTTTGGACGTTGAGTTTTCGTTTAAGAAAGTCTTGGTCATTCAGTACGTATTCAGAGTTTTTAACATATACATTACAACTTGTATTAAGAGACAACCCAAGGGAATGGCGAACATTGGTCTTTTGACACAAATGGTCTCCTAATAAATCTAATTTGTTCTTTAACATTACATAAAGAAATTTCAAACAAGTGGTCTCTCTAGCAAATTAAAAACGGTACATGTTTATTATCTATCAGTGTACTATTACAATATGATTGTTTAACTGTTTTCTGTTTCAGATGGATTGAAATTTTATAAGTCGGATAATGCTGTAATATTGTGTTCCGGAAATAGTGATGGTGTAATTTCACCAAGATATTTCAAACGAGCATACAACTTACACACACGTGAGTATATACATGCAAACAAGATATACTGATAAAGATAAATCTGCGCACACACCACCACCCGATTTGAAACCTTGACTGTATAAGTTAAAGATATAGGTTTCTTTATTCTTCTATTTATCAATCTTGTTTGTTGTTACTATCACATTTATCGAGAAAAGTAAGAAAACTTAGTTTTTGGCTGAATGTGCTTTGATGCACGGTGATCTGATTTATAACTTTCCCAAAGTTGAAAACCTGCTTTTGGGAGTCAAGCTAGGTTTAAGTAGAAACAATAGCAATGAAGTTTTTATATAAATTGTTGTTGTTTTGTTTTACAGATGAACCTATCAAACTCGACTGATGTCAGTTAAGCTACGCAACAGGAACAGCTGTGCTACCCACTAGTGCCATGTCTGTTTACAATGCCTATGTTAAGATTATCTTATGTTTATATTTAAGATTTTTTAATTATTTGGATTTTTTTAATCAAATGTTTGACATTTTTATAGACACGTCCCTTTAATGTAAAAGAAATTATGCCATTTTTTTGCCCTTGTTGTTTTCATGTGTATTGCACTTCTTGTTTTGTCTAACGTGAATTTTTCATGCAAACGCACGCAGTTAGGAATAACGGATGTTTCAAGCTGGTACGAACGGCTGGTTACCATAGTAATTACATTATGTAAGTTTTTAACCTTATACATGTGAACTGTTTTAATTATCTAAAAATAAAACAAAGAAGTATAAAATTTATTTTTATAGCTCTTTGAATAAAATAAACTTAAAACAGTCCTATCTTGCATAAATGCTTAACCGCCGCATAATGCCATTACCACTATTGACCACAGGTGTATAAGACGCGTATTTTGAAGACTATTCAATTCCTACCATAAACTTACTTTGACAGCAATTGAGTGGGGGGGGGGACTATTCAATTCCTACCATAAACTTACTTTGACAGCAATTGAGAGGGGGGGGGGGGGGGGGGTAGGTTCAAGCCCCACTGAGACCATTTTTTCCCCTTATTTTCTTTTTCTTCTGGTAAGTTTTTACTTCTTTCTTATTATTGAGTTATTGTACAAAAGTGAAAAAAAAATCATTTGATAAGCGATTTCTTGCGGTTCAAAGTGAATTTACCTCTGAAACAGAAGGGGCAGAGTTAGACATCTTTAAAAATACTGAGTTACATACGGTAAAATTTCTCTATTTCGCCTTCACTCTTTAGATTACATATTGTGGAAGAAATGTAGGTAGGTTTTATTTCTGCCCCAAGGTTATTTTTTAAAAAAGTGAGCAAAATTGAAAACAGACCCGCAGGATTCGACCTTATTTTTACAATGTTTGAGTTAGAATTCTGTCTCATTAAATCCGTTTATTTGATGCATCCTAGAAAAAAAAATGATATTGACAGTATTTTTTGTGTTTTATAACTATTTGCCAATAGTTTGATGTTTCTTTTATCAAAATCAATGGTATAATGAATTCTCTGCAACCGTTTTGGATCGTGGCCATCACTTTGAAATTTGTCTGTATTTGAGCGTGAGGAAATACCATAAATTATACAAAACTATAAAAAAACGGCACGACAAAAGTTTTTTAATATTGCAACACAGTGCAAAACATGGTGGTCAACTTTAAGAATATACCAAGCAAATGCCATTTTCCCATTTTTTAAACATTACTTTTAGGCGTCTAATACCTTAAACATGAGTCCTGTTACATCTTTGATCTTACCTTTGTCAGATTTGTTAAAATGTAATAATTATTTATTCATATTTTGTTCACATTATCATACTTTTCCATATCTGTGATAAAAATGAAATAAAATTGTTAACGTCGTTTGTTTTCGTTAAAACGATTCCACCAATACATAGGTGATGAAAATGGACAGGGAAGGTTGAGTGTATGTTGGTGTTGAAGGGGCGAGGTGCATCTAGCACCAGTCTGTCGGCATATTGATAAATGAAAGCAATGCATTTATTTTTAATAATATAAAACTCGATGTCAAGTTAATAAATTGAAAAGTTTTCGTATCAGATGTATGAATAGAATATGGTACACTTAAAATTCCTGAATAGGAAAAACTAGACCCTTTCTTTACATTGAGATTTTGGTTGCATTGAACCCTTCTTTAATTGTAGAAGCTTTATATATCTTTTTCGTTTTCTAGTACATTACATGATAAGAATTATGTCAAACACATGATTCATAATTATCATAAAAGGAAGATATTTTCGTTTTCACAATAGTGTTGTTAGAAAATCACTTCTGACAGTGTATGCATATAGCTTAGGGAGTCAAATTGTCTCTACAATATGGATGACTTACACTGGTGTGAATGCTTTAAAACGTCGTTATTAAGTTGTTATGGCAATTGCTGTATACATACATCCGTACAGTATATTAGTATTAAACCGTTTCAGATTGTTCATTTTCGTATGATTTTGCCAAGAAATGTTGCAGTTTTTACGTTAAATTCAATAATATGGAAAAGCAAACCCTATTTCTGTAGCAATTTATGGAATAAAATGGCCAAAATTTGTTTCTAGAATGTCAGAAAATGTACAAAATGCATACATCTGGGCTTAACGTCCGACAGAATGAATCATATTTCAGAACTTCAGAGCCCAAGTAAGTAAAAATATTCAAACAGTTGAAACTTTTACCAAAATATAATGTAAAACGACCATAGGGCCTAAATTTAGCCCCGCAAATGAATAGGGACTGGTTTTAATTAAATGTCTATATTTCTGAAAAAGCTATGAAATTTGATAAGAAATATATATCTTATACAGTAATATTGTGTATATGTCGTACACCGATGCCGAAGAAAAGAAAAGCAACGCAAAAAAAGCAAAATGATTTCAGTGAAATATTTAATTCTTGTGTTAAAGAGACATTAAAACATTCTCGTATTTTTCGGTTGTTCACAGGAATACTTATAGATAATTATAAAAACTGAAATGGTATTAACAAAAATGCGTATGATATATTCTCACTCTAGTGAGATTCGAACCACTTTGGGTTCCTAGAAAATTAACACTTTGTTTTCTTCATATTTTGAAAAGTCGACAATTGGATAATTGTACCCATTATAGATGTAAATACTGGACATTTATTCAAACGAAATAAATTTGTAGAATATCTGCCGTGGCCGAGAGGTTAAACACTGGACTTTTAGTTTAGCGACCCCGGTTTGAATCCGAACATGAGTGTAGTTGTTTTTCGGTTTTTTTTTCGTTTAAACTATTTGGTTTCATTCATTACCCAAAGTAAATTTTGTTACTCGCTTTTACTTAAAAATGAAAAAAACAAAAACAACAAAAACTAAACAACAACAAAAAACAAAAACAACAAAAAACAAATAAACAAAAAAAAAAAAAAAAAACGGAATAAAAGTCGACCGGGGATTCCGTTTGAGAAGAACATATTTCATAACGGCTGCTCTTAATTTAATTCTAGTATCTATGTACAATCTGATAGGTGATACATTCAGTTAACTTGAAGCCATAAACAAATGCTCTTGTGACATGAGAGAAGCAAGAGCGGTCGCCGAGAAGTCAAGGACCTGTACGGTAATAGTTAGATGGTCCGCTGATGTGGCTAAAATTTGAGTCATTAAAATCTAAATTGTATAAAAATGCTTCAGTTGCCTGCTTCAGTTGACAGGCCAACAAACACAATGTTTCGAGTCATAAATATCTCGTAATTCACAGTATTTCAGTCCGTGAAGTTACTGATTTTCTCTTTATGTATCAGGGTTGGAAACAGATGAGATTTCGAAGCTGTAATATGTCATTTATTATCGCATGGCTGCATGTGTAGTCTTTTTCTAATGCAGAGAATTTCAACAGGTACATTACTTAAAGATGGCGGAAGAATTGTGGTTATATTGTAGAGATTTCGAAAAGCTGGCTATTTTAGGCATACGTACACAAAACGCTGAATGGTACGCTGCATAGCACAGTACAAGAATCAGGAGAAGGATTGCAAAACAGTCTAGGAATAAGGTCAGTAATTCTCTGACGGTCGAATAAGTGTTTCCGCGGTGTAGTCGGAAGAAGTACAAAGTAAAATGATCCCATTTTCCTCATTGTTTTGCGTAAATTCGTGGGAAAACGAGAACTTTCATCACACCTTTTCACTGCTAGAATACATTCTGCATGCAATGAGACCATTTTCATGTTTACAGTCCAATGATGAACAATCCTGCAATTCGAAAGCGGAAGTAGGGGTTTACTTTGCGGACAAGAGCAAATATGCGCCATTTTTAGGGTAGCAACCTATTTGCTTTCATTTTTCTTTCGTTAATCTATGATAGACTTTCGTTTTTTTGTCTGTAAAACAAAAAAGAATTTAATAACTGTCCTTCCACCTACAAGAACTGAGATAAAACTTTTCTCGGAACATATCATAATTAGTCCTAATAGTCATAAATCTGTTGTATATGTTGTTAAATGGCGTTTCCAATGCAAAATAATCATGAAAATTGAAAAAGAAACGATAATTTTCAACCATATTTAAGATAATACGCCTATTTGTGCAGCAAATTCTGAGATGAAAAAAACACACCAAAATATGTCTCTAGAATTTCTGAAAATGTACAAAATGCATCCATGTGGGCCTTATTTACAACAAAATTAATCATATTTCTGAACCAAAATAAAAATAATTCGAACAGTTGAAAGTTTTACCATTATTTTCTGTAAAACGACTAGGGCATAAATTTAGCCAAGTAAGTGGGAAGGGATGAACTTTAATTAAATGTCTATACATCTGAAAATTAGATGTACTTGAAAGCATCACCAGGTACAAGAGCTTGACCTAGCGGGGAAAAGAACTTTATACAGATACTTCTGTAGTTTAGGAATCCATTGCATCGTTGAAACTTTATATTGTTGATCATAAGAGTTTCGAAGGTTAAAACTTCATAGATATGATTAGTATCCAAATCCTGTTTATTGGAAGGACTTTAATTTCTAGTTTTATTTAGTTCAATACTTTGAAATACTTTGATACATTCCTATAATACACTCATCAAATGATGATGGTACCTAGCCTACCGAAACCAAAACATACCTTGGACTTCTTTTCTGAGAAGGCTTTATTAAAGTAAATTTAGGTTAACGGAGAGCTAGATGTTTAACGGTTTCATAAACTATGATACGAGAATCAACTTAAAAAAGGAAAGTGTCCATGTGTAGCTGTAAGATTCGGCGTACTGACAACTACACCATTTAAAACGATTTTTCTTGATCAATTTTGTTATCTGACCATGACAATCATCAAGAATTCAGTATCTTGGTCCTTTAAAGAATATATCAAGAATACGCTTGTTCTACCATTGATGACATGATCACACCTGAAAGAGCAATTTTACATTTTTACAATCGCAATAAGTAGGGGTATTTGACTGTATGCATAGGTTTAAGGTTCTTTTATTAACTGAATTTGATTTTACCTTTACCTCAGAACATTTAAACTTCTAAGATATTTTCATTCTAAATATTTAGGAGCAGAATCAATGACAAATCTATTATCGATATACCGATGATTGTTCGGGAATAATAACCTTTATTAATTAAACATATTTTAGAAAAGATGTCTGTTATGGTCAGATTCAGTGCAAATATGTTGACAAAGAATATGTTATATATATAATGGAATGAAGTATGTTGCTATGTAAAAAGAACATTTTCCTCGCCGAGTGTTTGTCGGTTTTGAAAGTATTAAATTGAAGTCTGCAACAGACATATTTCTTTATATCACTTTTGAGACTAATTCAAGTCTAAATTGTGACTAGATTTTCAAAACCCTCAAAGTATATTTTTTAAAATTCTAATTATCGCTATAAAATTCCAATTTGAATATGATTACGAGTTTTGCATAAAAATATGATATTACACAAATGCCATGTTTACAAACCATTCTCTAAATGTGCAAAATACGGAATACTGCTTAGTATGCGTATTTTACTTTTTGTGCCCCTCCATTTTATTTTGTTATTCAGCATGTGCACCTCGCGTTTTGTTGGAGATTTCTGTCTCGGCCAGACCGGAGTTATGGCCCTTGACTTGGGATAAAACGTTGTGTGTCGTTGTACATATCGTCTGTCGCGTTGCAATGTCGCGCGTCGTGTCATGTGTCACGTTATTTGTCGTGTGTTGCCCCCAAAGGGCGACTTTTTTCGACATTCAATGTGGCACCAACTGGATTCCGTACATGAATGACTTCAAAAATTAAAGTATCAAGTTTGTGTTTATTTAGGCAGGAAGACACTGCATCGTTTTAATGCGGTTATCCTTATCGGTATTCTTATCAGTACCCTGTTCATTTTAGCCAAATAAAAATATTTCCTAGATAGGTCATTCAATCAACTTTAAGGTAGTTCTGCACGTTTGGATCAAATTTTTAACTATTATGTAGAATTTGATTAAACTCAATTTTTCAAACTTCAAATATACCAAAAATTCAGCAATAAAAAAGATAGGTCATGTGCTTGATTTTTGCTAGGTGGTTAGAAAATTTGGAATCAGCAATATTTCATAATGGGGTCTATGAGAAAATCATAATTATAACATTTTCGCGAATAGATTTTATTTACAAGGTAGATTTGATGAAACTTCTCACAATTGAAAATAACCATGGCTATATTTGGTAATAAAATGTTAGGTCGTATGCTTACTTTTGAATATTTTACCATGATTAAGGGAACGGCATTTCACGTTAATTTTAAGAAATTATTTTGATGTTTAACGTGACATGTTTTATATCTATTTTGACTTTAGAAATATAGCACGGTGCCATTGTAACAATTTACTCACAGTTTCGATTAATTCATAATTGATTTTCATTTCCGTACGCGAATCAGTTTATTCTACGTTTCCGGATAAATGAAACGCGTTATAACATATTAGTAAGTAAATGTTATATCTATTATCATTATTTACAGAATACTTTACTCTTTAGCAATACATGTAATGTTATTTGCGGGTTATGACATATCCTAGCTTGTCTAGTCTTGTCCAGCGCTTAATAATATTAAATCATCAATCTTGTTAAGTAACTTGACAGTTTTAATGGGTACCTATATCTTTATCTTATCATTACCCTGTTTTCATTTTAAGCCAAATAAAATATTTCCTTTTAGATAGGTATTTCAATTTCAAAACTATTGACGTACCCTTAGGATTATGACACATTAAAGCGTCAGACTTAACAAAATGTAACGTAGAGTTTAGCTGGAAAACTGTCCGTTTTTCGAGTATAACATTTTTTTCGGGTCGAATTTTGTGTAAATTTCAATCATAAATGTGCAAGTATGTTTACTTGCGTTTGATTAACAAAAAAATTGTATGTCACCGAATTCGTTTTTTCAGTACGACCCCGAGCTAAAATGTGACATTATTTGGTGGTATTTTTAAAGTTACGCTAAAGTTTCGGACGATATCGGAAAACTTGTACTATGGAACAAATTGTCGACATTTTATCGTAAAAATATACGTTCAATGAAAGCATATACTGAAATATAAAAAATATCACATATACAGTAAATCAAATAATAATAGAAAAATGAAGTAAACACGATGTTACTTGGTGGTATTTTTAAAGTTACGCTGATAGTTTCGGACGATTTCGGAAAATTTGTACTATGGAGTTTATTGTCGACATGATTTCGTTAATTTATACGTTTAATGTTAGCATAATATACTGAAATATAAGAAAATAACACATAGGCCTATAATTCGAATTATAATAGAAAAATGAAGTCCCGGCTAGTTTTAAATACATTAAAACATCAACATACTTTATCAATGAACAGAATGGCCATGTTCCAAAAAATTATTTCAAATTGGACGCCAAAAATTCTTTACCTAAATTTACGGTAAATTCTCTTTTAAATACTGCAGTTAGGAAAATGTTGTAAGCATTATATTGATTTCTAGACCAAGTTATTGTTTGCCATCTGTTGCATGTTTTTGATATCACAATCGTCTTCCTTTCAAGACAGTTTCAGTGAAATGAATCACTACGTTATTGGAAACCATCAAGTAAATACAGAGACAAAAGTCTTGTGACAGGTGTTAAGGCTGAAATATAAAATCTATATCACGAAACAATGATAAAGGAATTGTGCAGACGATATTATTGATATTTATATATGCATCTGAAATCTTATATGTATTTAGAATTTTAAATGTATTTAGATTTAAATATGTATTTACAATAACAAGTGCAAGTGGAGCAAGATAAATAAACAACAAAATTTATAAATTTTGATCGAAATTTTGATAAAAGAGCAACAGCAATCTGCTGACACAAACTTTATTAGTCAATGACCAAGACAACAACATACTCATATGCTATGACATTGTCCTTACATCTATACCCACTCCTGATCGGTTTAATATTGCTTCTACGGAGTGCGACGTTAACCCCAACCAAATATATATTATATATTCTACGATAAATCTCACTTGGGAACTTCTTATTTCGATTCTAACACGATGCATGAGTCCATTATAACACATATTCACATCAAATACTAATAATGAAGATAATACAAAAATTTAATGATGCGTTTTTTGACAGAAGTAATTTCACTAAAATCACGTATTAAAATTGAACGCTAATAAAGTTTCTTATAATTGAAGTAAACACCAAAAGTTCGCAACTCAAAACTAGCCGGGACTTCTTTTTTCTATTATTATTCTATAGAAAAACTGACCCCTCCAAGTAAAATACTGACTCCCTAAAGATGACTCCCTTCGAATCTCATAGAATAACGACCCCGGTTATTATTCTATAGAAAAAGTGACTCCTTCCATGTAAAATACTCACTGCCGAAATTACTACATTCGAACTCTCATAAAATATCGATTCCCGGACATTATTCTATTTAAAAAAAGTTACTCTTTCCGTGTAAAACACCGGCTCCTAAAAAGACTTTCGACGATAATATCTATTAAAAAGTGATCCCCACCAAACCTAACGGACACTTTTACTAGATCTACAACTCTAATACCCTCCATTGCCAATAGTTAACATTTTGATTGTACTACTACTACTGGTGCCGCTACTTCTATTGCTATTACTACATGTACTTCTTCTTCTTCTACTACTAGTACTACTACTTCTTCTACTACTACTACAACTGCTACTACTGATACTACTATACCTGCTTCCACTAATACGTCTTGTACATCTACCTCTTCTTCTGCTGCTGCTGTTGTTGCTGTCACTTATTCCTCTGCTGCTGCTGCTGCTGCCGCTGCCGCTGCCACTGCCACTGCCACTACCACTACCACTACCACTACTACTACTACTACTACTACTACTACTATTATTTTCTATTGTTGCCGCTACCGTACTTTACTGCCAATGCTAAGTATTGCAACTTCTATTAATACTAAGTTCTATGCTAGCAGTTTCTTGTGCAGTTTTCTTCTGAAGAATTACTTCGTACCGAAGTTTGCAGGGATTATTGACACTGGTGTGTTTTGTGAACGTTTTGTGAATTGTTATTTTCCTGAAAAAAATGTATACACCAAGATACAGCGTCTAGAAATAGAATCCCTTTTCCCGTTACGGAATGCTCTGATTTCTGTGTCAAGTGATGGTATCTGGGGTTAATGGTCAAACGGAAGGACGGACGGACGGACGGACAAGGGCAAATCTATATGTCCCCCTCCCTCGAGTGGGGGCATAAAATGCAGCAATTAGGCCTTAGATACATGAGTTATCACTATGAGCGGGGAGTCACTTTTTCTATAGAATAATGACCGGGGGGTCATTATTCTATGGGGGTCGAAATACTTCATTACACCGGCATCTATGAACAAGTTGAAACTATATGCAAGAATCCCTAGAGAGCGTTTCTTCTATAAATAGAGTGTTCTGATCTTGACACAAGGGATCACCTAAAACCCGTCACAATCTTGAATTCCGTGATGCCCGTGACGACATAAATACGTGACAAACACCTAATATCCGTGACACATTGAATTTTCCGTGATGGACTACTCAAAGTACTAAACACCGTGACGCTATCTATTTTCAGAAATAGGATTGTATTCGGCAAACTACGGAACGCCCCGTATAACAATGGACGGACATGACTCGGTAATTTTCGGAACGTTTCGTATGCTTCCGATGATTGGCTTCTTTATATTTGGTTAAACATTGACCACAAAATCGTACTTATTGACATTTTTATTAACAATAACAAATCTTAAAATATACAATCATTTTCTTTTCGTGCGTTTTCTATTTTGCTTTTTGGGGTTTGTGCATTTTTTACAGTAGTAAGGAACGTCATCTGCTGGTATGTCATCTTTTGTAGACCCTCGCATTCAGGGTGGTACCATATTTTACATTTATCACAAACAACATACATACAATCTTCAGGCATTCTACATGAACAAAATACTTTTAGATAAGCGGTGTATCTAACACCACTTGCATGCTCAAGGGTCCTAGAACCGGCAGGAAATGGTGTTAGTTTAGCTTTTTCTAAACAATTAATTAAATGCCCACGTAAAAGTTCCACATTATATTTTTGAGTACACGGGTCTATTCCGTTAGCTTCCGCTATGGCATTTGCAATTGCATACAGACCACAGTCATTACCATTTTCCTGAAAAGCACAGTCCATGAATTTTAACAAAATTTTGTCAGACTTCTTTGGTGGGGTATCCTTCTTAAGTAAATTACACACCACTTGTTGAACTTGAAAGCTTAAAGATGTAAAGCTGGAATCGTATATTTTTATTTCCGATTTGTTGTTCGTTTTCATGGTTGACAAAGTAAGCCAGTGGGATCCACCGTGCTCTGGAGTTCTGTTTGCAATCTGGATAAAATTACCATATGCACGAGGAAAAGTCAGATTGACCGCGTTTAAACAACTGTCCAAACCCCATATATGTGGAAATTGTCTCTTCATGAGAATCATTGCTGCGTCTATAATCCGATCATTAAGCCACTCTGTTGGTGAATAAAGAATTTTTTTTTTCGTCCTTAAGTTTAAGGTTTCCAATATCTAACCAATCAGGTCCACTGACACATGTATTTGACGCAACTGGCTGTCCAGGTTCTATGTTTTCTTCTATATATATTGTGTATGAAGGTTCTGTTACGGATGACTCTACATTCCGTGACGGGTCTTTTGTCACGGGGTTTTCATGTTCGCTTATGACCGGTTCCGTCACGGAAGAATCCAATTTCCGTGACGCCTCTTTTGTCACGGGTTTTTCATGTTCGCTTATGACCGGTTCCGTCACGGAAGAATCCAATTTCCGTGACGCCTCTTTTGTGACGGGTTTTTCATGTTCGCTTATGACCGGTTCCGTCACGGAAGAATCTAATTTCCGTGACACCTCTTTTGTCACGGGTTTTTTGTCCGGGGAACTCTCATAATCGTAGTCTCCTATCCTCGGCCGTTTCCTTCCCGCCTTTTTCTTTTCATCAAGGCCGCGCAGGATAGTCAGGGTTGGCTGCGCTTTTGAGTTTAAGTCCATGCCCAAAGACATCTTCACAGCCATTAAATGATAGCAGTTAGTGCATCCGCATGAACATGACTCTGGGAAAATTGTGACTACTCGAGCCTTGTCATCTTGACCGAGTATTGTAAATGTTCCTAGTCTTGGGGCAAAAACGATTCTATCATTTTTTATGAGTTCATCAGCTCGAGAAATGTTAATGTCAACCCTTTGCGTAAGGGCGTCTGGTAGTATTTGCTCTTTTGCCTTTGATAAAAACTGATTTTCGCGGATGCCATTTACAATATCTTCAGGCTGTGAAACTGCAAATTGAATTATTTCATAAAAATCTATTTTTGCTGATATGTACTGAGGTTTTAAAGTGTACGTACCAATTCCTGCGCGACCTCGAGAAATTTCCTTCAGATAATATTGATGAAGGCGTAGAAATGATAGTACTACTACGTCAGCTGGGGCTTCTTTCCATTTGTTAAGTTGTTTTAACACTTTGTTCATACTTTCGCTCTGGTTCTGGGTTATGCCACTGTATGGGTCATACCTTGTAATTTTTTCTATAGCCCATTTTGAAACTTTTCCCAACTGAGGTAAAATTCTTTCTTCAAAATGCCGCCATACTTTCCTCTCTTGAATCTCTCCCAAATATGAAACGAATATGGTCTTTGTAAGCATTTACTTCCGCATTCGAGAACCCTTGCTCCGTCAGCCACCTTCCGATATCATTCAAAATATGGTTCCAGCACCTCACATCGACTAGAGTCGGAACGCACGACATAGCATTCATAATGCCTTGTTCACCGCCAGTCACACAAGCAAAAAGTGTTTTGGGAAGTCGTACATTTTCTTTGAAAAAGGTGAACAATAATTCGTGATGATTTTGAAACTTACGTTCGTGCAGCATAAAGCGGGCTGGCATGCAAGGCATTTCTTTAAAAAGAATATGTCTAAATATCAACGTAGATACGTAAAAGTCTCCGAGCTGAAATGTTGTGTCATAGCTGAGACACTGATTTTCATTGTCGAGATAAAGTACCCTTTCAAGTTCTTCAAACATTAACTTGTGTCCACAGATAACAACTAAATTTTGGTAAGTATTTATTACCTGAATGAATTGATTACTTGTATCTCTGGCCAGCGCATGAAGGTTATATAAGGCATCACGGGATATTCTAAGTTCAGTATTGCCTTTATGTCTCAGGTTTTGTATTTGCTTCTCGGGGTTGCTCCTCGTCGTCATGGATTTCTCTCTTATACACAAGATTCGGGTCTTCCGACTTTGTCTGTTTCAGCCATTTTTCTAAACTGCTTGGTTTAGCTCTCAAGAAAGGACGATCCTGATTTTTTGAATTTCCGTGTGACATTGGCTGTGAAACTTGTTCATTTCCGATATACTGAATTACAAATGGACCGTCGGTACAATCCGGCTCGTGATAAACAAATTTCACAAATTCTTTTGAAGCTCCGTTCTCTGTATGGATGTAGAAATATTTTTTCTTCAATCTTGGATTTCGGCGAGGTAGGCCCACAGTTCCTTGGTTCATCCATCGGCTCTCCAATCCTGTTTTTTTTAAGCCTTCTCCTTTGAAAATCCATGTTTCCCCACCTTTTGGCCTGAACGGTAGCGCCGATATCGGCTGTTCGGACCGTATTAAATGGAGAATTTGTTCCGTAGATAACGACATCTATTTTCTATCCATTTTGGCTGACGACGTTACTAAGACAATCACGTGACGTTATTGCCATTAAATTTGACTTCGTCACGTAATGGCATCATTAGAACTGGCATATGTCGTGATATAAATTGCCCATGAGTTTAAGTTTAAGCTAAAACAATACAAACAGCAAAACCAGTGACAGACCCGTGACAAAAAATATATTTTCCGTGATGACATCGTCACGGTCGTCACGGCCGTCACGGGTTTTAGTAGATCTGTTGACACAATGCACACATCATTAATTGAATATCATATACTATAGAGTGTACATGTTTTTATCTATTAAGAGTAAATATTGTTAACTTCCTGGTCGACTTAAAACAATTTAAGGTAAAATACAGGTGAATAAAATTGTACTTTTATTTATGGCATTTTTATCTTTTTAACTCGACTTACGTTCTTTGAAATGAAATTTATTAGAGTGTCAATGTTTTAGCTTTACATGTGACAATATATGTTCATTGGCAATCTTTGGAATACATTTATTTTCGTATCGTTTTTCTTTCTTTCTTTTTTTCTTCACTAAAATATTTATTGCCGGTATTAGTTCAGCACAATGACATAATGAAATGCGAGTGAACATAAACCTGTATCTTGTATATTTATTTCAGTATTGTCGCGTGCATTTAAAGCTTCAAGATCATTTGCAAAGACACAGTTAAAAATGCAACGATATTTATTTGTCACTTTTGCTACAGGATTTCTTGTGCTTGGTAAGACATTGTTATTACTTTTCACTTTAATATTAAAAATATTATCAATAAAGACTGTTACAAAAGCGCTTTAGAAAGTTAAACAACGCCTTTTTGTACGCACTTTTCATAGAGACGTATTATGCGCTGGCGAGTCCGTCCGTCTGTTCGTCCGTTTAGTTTCGTATCCGCAGCATAACTAAATTACCATTTAATGTATTAACTTTAATCATTACATATAGGACGATGTGTAAAGCGCATAAACTACATCAGTAATGTATAGTTGGGATGAGACAATGTGCAGACCTCATGGCTGGGTCAATATTTCAAAGGTCAAGGCTTTACATCATCTGTCGTGTGCAGAGCACAATTTAAAAAAAAAAAAAAAACCTATTCAAGTTAATTACTTGAAACTTTGAAAGTAGTTTTATAGTGATGAGACGATGTGAAGGGTTCAATATTCCACAGTACTACTAGACCTTGATTCATAGATCCAAAAGGAATAACAAAGTTCCAATAACGCGGGCTCTACAGTAAACCCCTACAGTATAAAGATTTTACCTACCCGTGAAGATTTAAGGGAAAAAACTGAAAGGACTAATTATCTAAAGCAACATAAGAGTAGTGATCAAAAATGAAAGAAAAACGAACCAGATCCATTTCCCAATCACTGACCAAGCACTGTTAGTTTGTAACTAGGTAATTGTTATTTTTCCATTATTTCATGCAAACCATGTATAATTACCATCATGAAAATACAAACGAATACAGTTATGTTGTGGTGAGTCTTTAACTAGTGCAAAAAGCTGCAGGGAAGGAACATAACGGAGTACCTTTGAAGAGCTGTCGGGGGTGGGGGGGGGGGGGGGGAACACAACTGCGTGTTTTACTGATTATTGCATTAGAAAAGCTATAAGACAGTGAAGAAATTAAGAAATTAATGTGTAACATAATGCAGAAAAGAAACGAATCGAAGCATACAAGCACTCTGCCTCTGCATATGAATACGCAACAAGAAGATCATAAAAAAGAACACGATGAAACTGGCCAAAAGTCCAACATCAAAGCAGCACAATTCCAGTAGGCTTACAGACATTTCTCACAAGTATTTTTAATTTATGTGAAAATATTTGATGATACCACACCTACAAAATTACAAATACAATTTGTATGTTACAATCAAAAAAGACAAACAACAACCACATTATAAATAACCTAGAGCAACGCCTACAATCACTGGACCATGGTGATTTTTTTTTCTGAAGGAGGCACGAAAACAGTTACAGTTAGTGCATTTTCATTGTAGCTAATGTGCTTTACTGTTTATTCAGACTATTTTTAAACCCATTTATTCGGACACATACTTCGATCCGTAACCACATAGTTATAAACAGCTCTGAATTACCCGTTTCATCGCGAAGAAATGAAGACATCGTGTGTCTCTATTATGAATATTTACCAGCTAAGACATCAATTTAACTATATCTTCATTATTTCTTACACTACATATTTTGAGACATATAAAGTGGAGCTTTCTAATTTAAAAATATAATATAGAAATTTATTACATTGTAACTTTTTTATTAAGTTTTGCAATATTTCACACAACTCAGTCACGGAAAAATACTTTTACATTTTACAACTTGGCAGTAATAAACCATTGTGAAAATCGCTTTATGTTGACTCTGTGTGTTCAAACAGTTTCAATCAAAAAGGAAAACGTAGCGTAAAAGGACTGACTACCAAACATGAACTTCCAGAATTGTCTGTTTTGTACAACTTGTGATATGTTTATTAAGGTAATTAAAGTTTTCAAAATAGCAAGGTCACACAAGTCAGCTTGAAAGATTCGAACCCACATTGTTGAGAACAAATTATTGGAAGTCAGTCACCTTAACGACCTCGTATGCATGCACTGTATGTGACTTAAATGTGTTTTGTATTTGTAGATGGAAGACTGGGTGTCTCGGCTGAAGAAGATTCTTCAGGTTAGATATAGATATATATTCATATAGACTGTTTGGATATTTCTTGTCATTAAAGATAGCAGTTCATACTTTGGTACTGAATTAATTCCTTTACTCTAAAACCTCTGTAAATAGGTAACTTCAAACCGTCATGCTATTGTTACACTTGTTTACGTTCTAGTTTTGTTTTCAAAGGATCATTTCATAGATCTTAATAATTATCAAAACAGCTGTCTTTAATAAGCCTTACCGTTTTTTTTATTTAGTGTTGATATATCTTCTGGTACTTTGGGATCATGGATTCCATTCAAAATATATAGAAAGAGAGCGGATGAGAGAGAGAGAGAGAGAGAGAGACAGAGACAGAGACAGAGACAGAGAGGTTTGCTTTTGCCAAAGCTATAGGTCGTAGGGTGCGTTCTACAGTTCATTACCTTTGATAAAAACATTCAATGAAACCGACATTGCATTTATTTTGCTGGTTAGGTTCTATGTCTTCTAGATTTTATTCAGTATTTTCACAAAATGAAAAATGTTTTATCTATAATTTTAGGTGGTACCTGTGTAAATAATGCAGCAGTTGTAGTTGGCGTTATTCTGGGAATAACAAACATAGCTACAATCATCTTTGCTGGATATATATCCGTGCAGCTGAAAAGTAAGTACAAGCCATTAAACCCTTTTTATAGTATAGAACTCAACCCAGCAACATAAAGGCAGTTTGATTGATGGAATGGACAACATTCAGCGTGTCCCGTAAGCAGATTGATCGGGTGAATGTAGCAAACGTCATTGCTGATGTTCTGAAAATATTCAAGGAAGTCCTTAGGAAGCATGTAACGCCGCTAAGCAGAATAAGAAAATGGCAGGCTCTCGTTGACTGAGTTAACAGTCATATTTTTAAAAGAACACATAATTCATGTTCGATTTTCTGTACTTAGCATGATTGCTTTTATTGCATTTTAGGACTATCAAGATATATCGTAATAATTATGTTTTAAAACTTATTTTCAATCTGACTAAAGTACATCTCCTATTACGCT
Source organism: Mercenaria mercenaria (assembly GCF_021730395.1). Taxonomy (NCBI): domain Eukaryota; kingdom Metazoa; phylum Mollusca; class Bivalvia; order Venerida; family Veneridae; genus Mercenaria; species Mercenaria mercenaria. Next base: position 7,801,404 of record NC_069375.1, on the reverse strand, counting down.
ACGCATAGGATCTGAAAACGACCTATTCATTGCCTCGTTCTGACGGCCCTTTCACTAGCCAATCAGAGCCTAGCTTACAACATCTTGCAAATCTACCTGTAGCATTGACTTTTGATATTTACAATTCTTATGTTGTAATGTATCAGATAGCCGGTTAGCTCAGTCGGTAGGCCACTTGCTTTGTAAGCGAGGGGTCCCGGGTTCGAGTCCTGGAATAACTGTATATTTTTCTTACTCTTTGACAATCGAACAAGTCGTCTGATTGGATAACATAAAAATAGCAATAATGGAAATCCAAAATATACAGAAGACGAATGTGAATGGGTCGTTCTCAGATCTTCGTTTAGAAGATCAAGCACTTTAGTCAGATTGAACTTATTTTATAACGCAATTGAATATTTAGTTGTATATAGTTGTTTAATCAAATAAATCAAAGATCTTACACTTCTACGGGTACAGGTTGAATTTTATTACGTCTGATGCAGTATCATGTCATAATATCTTCGAAAATATTTATCCACTTTTACATGGTTTAGTTTTGTTTTGAGCAAAACCATTATTTTATTTGGCGACCATACGCCGCTTTTCATCGAATTGCACACTGTGCATCATTGAAGGTTCCGTGTGCACCGCCGTATTAATACATCTGCAAATGTCTCTGTTAGTAAGTTATATTCTGGTTCTTATAACATGTGTACATATTGAGTTCTGTTCAAGCGTGGCAAGAGGGTGTGGACGGTAGCTTGCATTTCCACTACCGTCCAGTTCATTCTTCTGCAAATGTTTAATTAATTTTTATATATTTAGTAAAAATGACATTTTCTAACCTAACGTTTACTTTTGCTGAAATCTTTCAGATATGCGGGATGGAAAACGGGAAAATAACCAAAGGTACAATTATTTATGTTATGGAAACATTTATAGATAAGAACAACATTTATTTCTCGTTTTCTAATGTTTTAAGCAATGCACACTTAAAGACATACAAGTCCATTACCAATCTATTATTTCTAGGCTACTATTCTGCCGATATCATTGTTTTTGTTATTCTCGGGTAAAAGTTGTTAATCATAAGTAGTTGATTTGCTTTGAGTTTAGTGCGTCGTTTTTCGCAGTAGTTCAGTTATGTAACGGCAGACAGTTAACGTAACAAGTTTTCCTGGATTCTCTACCGGTACCAACCTGGTCCCTGAAAAGTAACTTCCGGTAACAACATCAAATTCAAATGGTATAAGAAACATGTAAGTCTATGAGAGTTCTAGCCAAACTACACGATTAAAGATTGATGGAAGCATTGAAATAAGGAACTATGAGTATATTAATGTACATAATGGTGAAATTTAGACGTTTGTAAGATCGGAAAATGACAATGAATGTAACGTCTGACATATCCGAAAACTTGTAGGTATCCGGACACAAGATCTACTTGATGAAATAAAGCTTATATGAACAAATAATTGACATTAGATATAGACACTAGATACAGAAATGAGTGTATGTAATGGGTCCAAAACCAAGGCGTAAAGTAAAGTGTCCTAATGTAGAATTACGAATCAGAAGCAGATCATCCTCTACAAAAAGAAAAGTTACTTCCTCTGAAGAAACAGTCAATCAAGAGAAAAAATATAAACATACAAAACATATAAACCCAATAAACAAGTCAAAAGACATAAGTGATAATAAAATCAACAAATCTATGCCAAATTCAAACCCAGAGATGGAAAGCAGAGATAATACTATGAATGAAACAATAAATTTTGAAAGTGAAATCTGCACACAAGTTGTAAACACAGGAAGTTCTCCCCCACAAATGGCAATGTTCCCACCACATATGTATAGTATGGGTTCTATTAATGATACCTCACATGCAAACACCTATACCACATTTGATGACATCTCCTCTTGCTCAGCCACATAGTGGGCCTACAGGAATTTCTGATCAAGATGTTGTAAGAATAGCCTCTATACTCAAAGAGGCCCTAAGAGAAGAAATCCTCCTATTAGTCCAGTCATTAGTCCAAATACAAGTTAAAGAGGCCACATCAGAAATGGCAAATGATATAGTTAATCTTAGAAAAGAAATAGAAACATTAAAATTGACCAACTTAGAGCTGGAAAAGAAGCAAGAGGAGGCAGAACAATACAGCAGGAAAAACAGTGTGAGAGTAGGAAACTATGAAGAAAACCACAATGAAAATGTTAACAAAATAGTACTTGATATAGCAGCAAAGAGTGGAGCAGATATCACAAAAACAGACATTGATAACTGTCACAGGGTTTGTCAAAAGAAGAAAGACAAGTGTAGGGATATTATTGTAAAATTTACAAACTACAGGGCAAGGACAGAGTTTACCAAGGGGAGAAAAAAACTGAGAGAACTGAAAGAAGACATCTTCATTAATGAAGACCTCAAAAAACAAAGAAGTGACCTAGCATTTGAAGCTAGGCTTATGAAGAAAAGTGATAAAACAAATATCAAGAGTACCTGGACCTTCAATGGTTCAATCTTCATTCTAACAGAAAAAGATGAAGTGATTAAAATAAATAGTAAGGAAGACCTTCTGAAATACAGTGTGAAGCCCAGTGAGTTATAAGTAGTAGAATGGATTGATTGACTGATAAATTATCTGTAAATTCAAATTAAATGATGAAAAAAATTGATGATGATGATGATGGTTATGTTGAATAGTTTATCAGCTTCATTATAAATGAAGCTATATATCAAATAGAAAATATCTGTCTGATGATGATGCTGATGCTGAAAAATTATCTGTAAATTAAAAAAATGATGATAAACTGATGATGATGATGATGATGACAAAGATGATGTTAATGTTAAATAATGGTTCAGTTTCATACATAAATGATACTATATGTCAAATAGAAAATAGCTAAATAGATATCTGATGATAATGATGCATCAAGAACTGCAGATATATTAGTAAAATAGTTGAGTGCCTATATTTGTAATATAATAGAACATGATTAATAATGATGATAATGATGTTGGTATTATGATGTACAGCCAAAGCTTAATGAATATAATTTATTTATACATGAATGAGAATCTATCAAATAGGTAAACAATGTAAAAAATAGATGTCTGATGAAAATGATGATGATGATGAAGATTAAGATGATGATGTTTTTACCAAGAGCTGCAGCTACATTAGTAGATATGTCAAATTACTCTGTATATGAAACATTATAGGAAATTGTTGTGTCTAATGATGATGATGATGATAATGCTGATGAGATAAAAGCCAAAACTGATAAAAGCTGATATGAAATAAGTGTAAAATTCTATGCATAAATGTGAATATATAAAACAGAAAATATCTGATTTATGATACAGATGATGATGATGATGATGATGATTATTATTATGATGATTATGATGATTCTCACCAGAAGATGTATAAAATAAAATACATAAGCTAGGCTAGTATGTTTGTGTAACATAAAAGAAAATGGAAAATGATGATGATGATGATGATGTTTTTGTTGTTGTTGTTTCATCAAGGAACAGCTGATATGAAATAAGTGTAAAATTCTATCCATAATGTGAATATACTAAACAGAAAATAACTGACTTATGATACAGATGATGATGATGATGATTATTATTATTATGATAATGATGATGATGCTCACCAGAAGATGTATAAAATAAATACATAAGCTAGGTTTGAATGTTTGTGTAACATAAAAGAAAATGGAAAATTATGGAAAATGATGATGATGCTGATGTTGTTGTTGTTGTGGTTTCATCAAGAACTCCAGCTACATCAGTATTCTAGTTGAGTTAGTCTGTATGTATAACATAATAGAACATTGTTGTTTTTAATAATGATGAAAATGATAATGATAAAATGAAGATGATTTTAAGTTAAATAAGTGTACAATTTTATGACAATGTTTCAATAAGAGCTACAGTTACAAAAGTATAATTGCTGAATTCTTCTTTAAATTTGTGTGTTAATAATAAATGATGATGGTGATGATGATGAAGATGATGATGGTTTGGAGGTGGTAATGAGGAAATAAAAAGAAGATAATAATTTATTGTCACCAATATTTGTCCCCTATAGAATTTTTATGTTATTGCTATCATAGTGTTCTAGTATCATTATCATGACAACATGAAATTTACATAATACCTGAAATTTATCTATGGAATTTGTCACCTATACATAGACATTTATTGAGATAGCTGTACCATTGTATTTCTAGTATCATTTTGAAACTCATTAAAATTAATAGGACTAGCTTCATGAAAACTTGAAGATAAATTGTAAGAATATATACCCATGTCAAGTTGGTCATGTACTAGATCTGTGCACCATACTAACTTAAAACTTGAAATATTCAGATTACTTTAAATTGTGAACAGTTATGTGTGTGTGTATGTGTATGTCTGTGTATATATTTATATATATGTATGTATGTGTATAAATATGTGGGTATGTGTATATAAGTGTATGTATATATGTATGTATGTATGTATGCATGTATATATATATGTATGTATGTATGCGTATATATGTATGTATATATGTATATAAGTATTTATTCATTCTAAACTTCGTTGAAACTTACAGGAAAAAAATATGATCACCACTGTACAAATAGCTAGAAACTAATTTTTGATACCTGTCATTTTTGTACTACATTGCAGCATGCACATATTTTTTGTGTAAGTTTTTAACATGTACATTTTTGGTACGCATGAATTTCTGCTATTTTGTATAGAATCTAATACTGTCTGGTTAAATATATTATATTTGTGATTAGCTAAATGTTAGCTGAATGCAGAATATTTTATCAATATATATACATTTTTGTATATATATTTCAATTTACTAAAACACTGATCACTAATGATGTTTGTGCTTGCAAATTGTTCATTCAATCTGGTTAGAAGCTTAATTTATAAATATGTTACACATTGAAATCCAAGTATTAATATAAGAACATGCACTTTTAAAAAGCCGTGGAACATAATTTACTACATAAAAAGAGAGTCTACTCACTGAATCACAAGTCCTTGAACTGTAAGCACTATGTCAAATCAATTCTTCCGAAATATCTTTATTTTCTAGTCTTTTTACCATTTCCTTGAAAACCACAAAGCCTTTAATAGCATATCCACGTGAAAACTTTCTCATTTTTCAGCACAGTTCAGCGTATGCACAATATCCCAATTATGTATATGGGTAAATGTATTTAGACATATTGATTTTCAAAGTGCTATCAATAGAAACATTTCAACTCACATTTTACACTAAAGTAGATATATCTAGTGTCACAACTACATTTGCAATTTAGTAAACTATTCCATTCATAAACACGTGTTGAAATGTAAATCCATCATGTAAACATATCTAGTGTAAGCCAATGAAATACACACGCATTCATCTTGCCCTTTTAACTGACCAATCACGATTCGCTATATGGTTCATAGTTGTCATTTAAAGTCTATATTTAGGCATATTTACATGCGGGTGCATGCAAAATGCGGGCTACCAAAACTAAATATCCACATTGGCAATAGAGCACAAAATTGATTACCTCACCGTTTCAAAATCTTACAAAAACATATGTATTCAATCTTGTCGTGAAGTTTTACATTACAGTAAAATGTGCATCTGCGATCTAATTACTGTTCTAATCATTACTTTTCTTTTCAAATACTTTCCCCTACTTTCTTTTATTTCCTGTTTTCTAGGGCACTTTAGACGATGGGTTCCCTCACCCTATAGCACCTTTAGCCCAGGTATTACCTAATGTCTGTAGATCTTGCCTTATATAGGGCGAGGGTAGGACTTTTTGTTGTATTTCAGATGAAGATAAAGGGTCTGAGACGGTTTAATACTTTTGAGCTGTTAACCTGGATGGCTATGATTCTTCTTCTAGCGGGCGATGTTCACGAAAATTCTGTACCTGACATGAATAGCAGTCTGCATTTTTCTTTATCTTCTGCATCCTCTCTGCCGTCTTTAACCTTAGGACGGCCATCACATATTTATGCAATCTCGCCAGGCATATGTATGTTTTTGACAACACAGAAAATGACGTCACTCGACCTTCAGCTATTTCCGGAAGTAAATAAAATGAAAGTAGAAAACGAAAGCCGCATTTTGATTCGTAGATAGTCAGGGGTTACGCGCAGGGGTCACCCCGTCTAAATGTATGCGCGTGGACTTTTTTTTTTTTTTTGCTATTGGGGAGCCAATTTTCAGCACTTTATTACGAATTGAAATTATCTGGGCTTTAGTACAGCATGTCAGCTTTTAATCTATGAAAACATATCTGAGCTCTGGATAAACAGAAATCCCACAGGGGTCCATAACGGACCAAGGGTACATTGATAATTTTGGAACTTCATCGAATCGCTCAAAATGTCATTTTTGATGTTGTCTGAGAGTGTCAGTATATGCCTCAGATGTAAGATATAACCGTATTTGAGAGCTGCAGACCTAGACATTTCAGAAATATTTTCAAAATAAGTTTCGTGTAATAAATGTTGTTTCTACGGAAGCGTGAAAGGGCCATCAGACGCTAATACGTTTTAGTACGTTAAGGCTGCGGAAAGGATATCTGATCTCATAGATGGTTTTAAGAAGACCCTCTCATTCGTACACTATAATGTTCAGAGTTTTTCCATAAACGAGATATATTACAAGGAGAACTCCAGCATTTCGATGTCATCTCTTTTACTGAAACAAGGCTAAGTAATGACACTGAGTCTGACTCTATCATGTTCGATAATTATGCTGTACCTTTCAGAAAAGATAGACCAGGAGACAACCATGGTGGAGTTCTTGTTTACGTTAAAAACAACATCCCTGCTATTAGGAGATCTGATCTAGAGATAGCTGGAGTCGATTGTATATGGATAGAACTTATGCGTAAACAAATTCTTTATGGTACTTTCTACCGCCCTCCAAACTCCTCTCCTATTCTTTTGTCAAATATAGAAAATTCTATCGGTCTTGCCTTCGACACAAACATAAACAATATAATTATTACAGGACCTGGTGACTTTAATCTAGATATGATGAAACCAGCAACACATAGAAAAGTAAACGACATAGCTACACAGTACAAGATCAACCAAATAATAAATGAACCAACTCATTTCACTGAAACATCTTACTCTCTTATAGATCCTTTTTTCTATATATAATACTTTTTGTCAAGCATTAGATGAAGGCAAAGAAATCCGCGCCGTCTTCTGTGACATCTCTAAAGCTTTTGACCGCGTTTTGCACAAAGGTCTTCTGTTCAAGCTGGAATCTACCAGTATAAATGGATGTCTGTTAAATTGGTTTCATGACTACTTATCCGGTAGAAGGCAGAAAGTAGTTCTTCCAGGAGGTTCTTCTAATACTGTATATATCTCAGCAGGGGTACAACAAGGTTCCTTTCTAGGCCTTCTTCTTTTCATCGTCTTTATCAATGACATTGTCTTTAATATCAGATCAATCATCAGACTTTTTGCAGATGATACTAGCCTGTACATTGTTGTTGACGATCCCATCATTGCAGCCGGAACTCTAAATTCGGACCTAATGAAAATAGATGAGTGGGCAAAGCAATGGCTGGTCGATTTTAACCCCCCAAAAACTGAATCTCTTCTCATTTCTCGTAAAACTAACAAGCCACAACACCCTACTCTATATATGAATGGTGTTCCAATAAACGAGGTGACGTCTCACAAGCATCTTGGAGTTATATTCTCAAACGACGGAAACTGGCACGAACATATCGATAGCATTAAAGAAAAAGCATGGAAACGTATAAACATAATGAGAACCCTAAAATTTATGCTTGACCGCAAATCACTCGAAACTATCTATTTGTCTTTCATACGGCCTCTCCTGGAATACTCTGATGTCGTATGGGATAACATCACCCAGTATGATGAATTTGAACTTGAGAAAATCCAACTCGAAGCATGCAGAATCATCACTGGAGCCACAAAACTCGTTTCCTTTTACAATCTTTACAAAGAAACTGGTTTCCAGCCCCTAAAAGTCAGAAGACAAAAACACAAACTTACTCTTTTCTATAAAATGAAAAATCAATTAACTCCCCAGTGTCTTTCTTCCTTGGTACCTGAAACTGTTGCAGAAACATCCGTATACAATCTTAGAAATGCCGATGATACTAGAAACCTGCATTGTCACACTCAACTTTTTGCTAACTCCTTTCTGCCATCAACTGTCACAGACTGGAACCAGCTACCATTAGATCACAGGAATTCTCCCACTTTAAGAATCTTTAAAAGACAACTTTATTCAGACGTACTGGAAGTCCCACGTCATTATTATGTAGGTGAACGCAAACTCCAAATTCTTCATGCTAGGCTTAGGACTCACTGCAGCTGTCTGAATGAACATTTATGTTCAAAAAACATTGTAAACAGTCCCTCTTGTGTGTGTGTGGGGGGGGGGGGGGGGGGAGGGGAGGTAGAAGACTCATATCATTTCTTATTCAGATGTCCTTTATATCAAAGAGAACGCACAGAACTCCTAAACAATGTTAGTGCAATAACCACTGTTACACTAAATACATTGTTATATGGTGATCGCTCCGTTAGAAGCACACAAAATGAATCAACATTTCTACATGTACATAAATACATACAGAAAACAAAGAGATTTGATAGGTAGTTTAAGTACTATTAAAAATTATGGCTGTAATTATAGCTTTGAGTCCCAGGTTCTATGCCATCGTAGCCCTACTTACACAGCTTTAAGAAAAGTCCTAAAAACTCCATGTGTCTAAAGTGACATTCCCATTCTTGACCTATTACTCTCAACTCCTCTATTTCGCTTCCTTCTTTCCTATCACATTCTTTAAGATATCAATATACATTGTATATCAAAGTTTAGATTTAAGTCTAAATCAACAATTTAAACTATACATCTGAAAACGTATTCTTTTCCAAGCCAAATTTTGTTTTACAGTTTGACAAATTTATGCCTCATACCATTTTGATCAACGAAGAAACTGCAAGCAAAACATGTAATATAGACGATTCATTTTGTTACCATTAAAATCAAATTATGTATAGGGAGAGAGTTTCTAAAAAAGCTGTAAGCTTCCTACTCAATCCTAAAATCTGATATATGTAACATTGTAACAAATGCAATTATGTTAAATAAATATTGTTTAAACCAAGTTACTGCCCACTTCCACATACGAATCAGAAGTTTAGGACGATTGATTACAGACTCAAAGTCTTTTATCCATCGTCACGGAGAACATACGCAAAGCCAAAGGATCGAACTGACGGCCACGAGATCCGTAGATCTGTGTTCTCCCTGCTGAGCTAAGCGGGCTGACGTTAATCATTAGTAAGAGTATAGAATGCCGTTAAACACAATATATTAATATAAAAGCAGGTATATACAAATACTTTTTTTAAGTTTATGTAATGTTAGTAAAGTAATCTTTTCTATGCTATATATTTTAACAGTAACGATGGGACTGAAAATGTACAACATCAGGAAGGCGAAAGCTATACCGCCGCGGGCTATACAGTCTTAGATGTCCGTACAAGGGACAACGGATCTATGTATGACATTGTTCGCATAGACAGATAACCTGATAAACCTTCAACAGTGTAAATGTATTACATTGACTGAAAATTGGTAGAATAAATAAATAAAAGCAGACCCTGTCGCGAATGCAGAACAAGAACATGATTGTTTTGTAAATATAACAAATATCTAAATTGATCTGATATGAACTATATTGCTGTTGTCTAAATATAGAAAGTATGAATTGTTTCGAAGTACAAAATCTCCCTTCTAAATACGGAAATTAGTTTTCAGTAGAATAAAGTCTAGAAGATCCTTTAGAAGCAAAAAATACTACCAATTAATACGATGCAGACCCCGTTTGATGGAGTCGTTTTATGAGAGTTAATTGAAAGTGCCACTAGGACCCCTTGCACAAGTTTGAATGGCACTTTGTTATACAAACACTGAATGTACTAAATGATCCTAAAGGACCAGAAAATATGTCAACACTGAGTCAAAGTCCAGATCTTTTGAGAAAAGAAGAGTAACCCTAACAATAACTCTTGAATTTTTAAATATCTTAATTGGGGTATGTGGATAAATATGACATTAAAATTAAAGTTTGGTTCTCTTACCTATCCGATTGATTCCTGGTTAATGTTTAATTGCGGTTTTGACCTTAGTGACAAAACCTGTTTGTTTAGCTTTATTTTAATTTGTTGCTGCTTCCTTTTTAACGTTTAACAGTAAGAAATAACATAACCAGATTTCTTTCAATTATTACAAAATAATGTATTTGGCGTTTAGAGTTAGTATTTTACCAAAGTGACGAGCCAGACACAGGAGAATGGCATTTCTTGAATTCAGCTTTGATATCTCTCGTTAGACCCTTTAATAAGTAGTCTTGATAACCTGTCCGAAGACTTTAGGATTGCTTTTAAATAGAGAATATTACACGAGTGTCATTTCATAGTGAATTTCTTAAACTAGTTGAATAAAACAATAACATGCGAGGCTTTCATCAATTTATTCAACGAGTTTATAAATTCAGTGTTGTAAGTCACAAATGTAATATCCTTTTTATCACATGATAGATTTTCCTGCCGAAACATAAAGAAATCTTCTTTCTTTAGCTATTAAAACAAGTCAATTTGACCAACGTCTCTTTTATACTTTAACGACGTCGACGTCAAAGGTTTATTACACTATAGATCTAGTGTATTATCATTTAATATAATGGCTTTAATTCACCCCGGCGACGTCAAACATGTAATTATATTTTATGTAGGTGAGAAAAAACCATTAAAACATTTTATATTAAATGGTCATCAAGTTGATTTTAGAAAGGTATAGCCTTGAGTGCTTATATCAGAGTGCCATTTAATACTTAAATATTTTATGTTTTCTTTTTTGTCGATGTGTGATTGTTTTATAATAGATAGTCTCTCAAATTTCTTTTAGAAAGGTTTTCATGAATATTTTACGGATATGGATGTGTATGTAATGGCATGAAAAGTGAGACTTAAATAAAATATTTGGTTTGTATTGTATTGTATTGTATTGTATTGTATTGTGATGAACGGAATTCAAACGAGCAGTTATTGTGTAACCAAACTATTGTTAGCTATTTAAAAAATATGTGAAATATGTTACGTATGTAAGGGATACATATGATCTTCATATGTCATGATTTTCGATGACCGATAACAAAACAGCAAAACAACAGAACTTTTTCATTGGCGAAGACAATTATCGTTTTTTATACATATTTTACCTGAATATAAAGCAGATATGGTAGGCAAAGCTAGGCAAAATGGAAATAAAAAACAAAACAAAAACAAAACAAAAAACAAAAACAAACAAAAAAAATAAGAAAGAAAATAAAGAGAAAGAAATAATTGAATAACAAACCTGTAATCAATCACGAAGACTTGCGTCTGTCTTTTAGTCTTGTTGGTTTGCACATAGCTTTTTCCTACAGTGTGTTTGATATGCTTTAGGGGTTAAACATTGATGTCAAAAATGTTTTACATTTATTCAAATAGAGAGGAAACCATCGCTTTGAAGGCCATTGCTGGCTTTTAGTGCGCAAACGGTTTGCAAATGGGCCTTAAAGAAATGGTTTTGAAAGATTATACACTTGCCCAACAAACAGCCAATATTTGATATGTAAATTTCTTTTAAAAATCTGGATGCAAAGTAACGTTAAAATGCTGTTTTTCACCTAGTTAATAGCCCATTTTCACTGGAGCAAAACTTTTATAACGATTTTTTGGCATTTTTTCCTGAAAACATTATCAATGTAATATATCTAAGTGTATAATGGCTACACGTATATAGACCAATACTATATCTAAGGTATATTATTTCCACGATCGATATTTCTTGGACATTGGTTAACAAAAACCCGATGTATAACCTCCCATCGTGTACAAATAGTTTTGCTATAAATTATTTCTTAAATAATGTTTGATTTTCGTTACTGATAATACAACGGTCAATCAAACTTACCATGCATTATCTAAAATATGTCCATAGACTATAGGCGAAGTCATATAACAAATTGTATTTTTATGTACATAAATACACGTTCTATTTGTTTTGACATAATGCATGTATTATGAAGAGCTTATTGAGATAAAACAAAAGAACAAACAAGTGTTGCATACTTTACTAATTTATTGACTAAACATTGCTAGGTAAAAGTAAAGCAGCTTCTGGTATAATAAAATCGTAAATCGTGTGTGAGAAAATATAAAATGATCGTTCCCTCAGAATTTCTAATACTATGTTAAATTCAGATTATGCAACTTTGTATCATGTTACTTATACAAGTATACAACCAGAGAAAGATTCTTTTAACCGTCAGCCTGCTGGGCGTCAAGTGACTCAGCCTTTGCGACCAGTGCAGACCAAGATCAGGCTGACCATGGTCTGCACTGTTCGCTATTCAGCCTGTAAATTTTCTGTGGACACCCCTTTTAACAATAAGTGGTATCACCCCAAATTGAATGATAAACCAGTCCATTTTAGAAATTTAGCAGGGTAAGGTTAAAAAGCAATCACCAATTTGCCCAATAATGTGCATAATAACATGCTAATTTTGGTAGCCAAACGTTTTTACTGAAGGTCAAAATATAGGTCATTTAGTAAGCTTGAAGGAACTTATTACAAAACATTACAGAATTCAGCTAAATGTGCATTTTGTTTCTTGTATGTTCCCTTTGAATCATGCTGGAGTGATAACATTATTTTTTATTCAAACTTCATAGAGACCTTCTTTCTGGCACTGGGTACAAAACTGTATCTCAGAATTTTGCTGATTACTTTAAAAATGTTCATAAAATATAAAATGACAGTATTTCTTTTGTCTTTTCAGGTAAAGTCATATTTCACTTATTTCATGTATGCATGAATAAATGAGGTTATCTTTTAGCAACATATTTGAGGCTCATATATAAGTGAAATAGAGGTAACACGACCGACACAATACATAATAACAGTAAGCATCTACAAGCATGAGATTAAAACAAGAGGGCCAAGATGGCCCTAGCTCACTCACCTGTGTATCACACCATAACAGTGTAAACATGTTTTACCTAGTGATTTCATGGAGACAAATATTCTGACCAATTTTCAATAAGATTGGACCAAAAAACGTCGCCTCTTAAATTGAGTATAAACATGCAGTTTCTTTGATTTGACCTAGTGACCCAGGTTTTGAACCCAAGTGACCCAGATTTGAAATCGTTCAAAAATTCATGAAAACAAACATTCTGACCAAAATTTATGGAGATAGAATAAAAATTGTGCCTCCTAGGGTGTAAAATGGCTTATTCTTTGATTTGATTTGGTGACCTCAAAATAGCTAATTCTGGCCCTTTCAGGGGCCATCACTCTGGAACCCATAATGTAATATGGTCAGTTCAAGAAAGGAACCAAGATCTTATAGTGATACAAGTTGTCTGCAAGTTTGGTAAAAATCTAGTCATAAATCAAGCTGCTATTGTGCAGACAAGGTCAAAATAGCTAATTTTGGCCAATTCAGGGGCCATAACTCTGGAACCCATTATGGGATCTGGCCAGTTCAAGAAAGGAACCAAGATCTTATAGTGATACAAGTTGTGTGTAAATTTGGTTAAAATAAAATCATAAATGAAACCACTATTTTGAAGACAAGAAATTGTTGACGCACGCACGGACGGACGCTCGGACTGACGACGGACGACGGGTGATAAAAAAAGCTTACCTTGTCACTATGTGACAGGTGAGTTAAAATGTACCGCAATAATTACGACATTACACAACAAATCCGCCAACTTATTAAGTTTGTTTCAATGGTGCTTTATAAACACGCACTGCACTACACAATGAAGCTGGTTTAGCATTTCTCTCACAACACCCTTATATAATGAGATACATAAACGCGAAATGCTGAATAATTATTCTATTTGATAGAGCAATAAAATAACTTATCAAATTATCATAAAACCTATACAATTTTGTTTCAGAAAAACAGAGAAGCAGTACTAGTTTTCACAGTTATATTGCCAACTTTCTCATCGTTTAAGATAGGAATACAATAAAGAGCTACAACTGCAGTTTTAGACATGAAAGCATTGGAACTCAAAGTATAAAATATGTAGTTGCAACAATTTATTTCACTCATTTCAGATATGCGTGTTGCAAACTGCATCAAAGTTCATGGTATATAAAAAAATGAAAGAATCATGATCTAAAGAAGTTATGTAAACCGCAAAAAATTATACTGGGTAAAGTATTTTGAAAAATAAAAGATTGAGACAACTCCCCAAAACTTCATTGTAGGGTTAGGTGACTAGGTACTTTCTAACTCTTTAAAACTGTGCAATATTTTACCTCTAGGCATGGAATAGGCATGCATAATTATTGCAGATTAATTTTGGAATAGCTATAATTACTATGTGATCAGCTATTAAAAAAATTATGCAAATATCAAATCAAGAAATGTTCTGGGGAAATTATGTCAACAAATAGACGGTATATATATGGGGGAAACGACTAGAAATGTGAGAAAAAATTGAGGACTGTTAGATGCATGACCGTGTTATTTTGTTTTACTGGGGACATTTCATTGCGTTGATATACGTTGGATAGGAATACGGGTGACACATCAATTTATTTTCATCCACAAAGAAGGTATTTTTCTTTCGTAAAGAGGGTTAAAATCCCAAGTTTTTGAGTGAATATTTGAAGATGTCATTAATTTTGGATGGACTGTCGCTTAATTCACATAGCACAGACCGTTCTTGAAAGACTTTTTTCCTAGTCAAGGAGTTTACTATAAATACTGCTGCATTGCGTCTTAATATCCGATTGCAACAGTTTTTGATTTACTACAACACTTTCAACAGAATATAAGCGGTGAGTTTACTCAGGTAAGTCTTAATTCATTTCACGCCGTCATTGAAAGTAGACATGGCATGAAATAAAAGAAGAAGAAAAATGACGGCGTTTTTCTGTGAGACTCAATTCAAGTAATGAATATTCAAAAGAGCTAGTTAACTAAGGAAAACATTATGTTATTAGGCCGGGGATAATCGTATTTGCTCGAGTCCATGCGAATACGACGGTCGGAGGAATAATAAGACGGCCATTGTGAATTATTAACAAAATATTGATAGTGCCTATCTTTATCTCATTGGCCAGTAAAAGATTTTGAATACATTGGGAACGTTAAGAAAATACGATTATTCGAATTAAATCACAGCATCACATTAAAAAGTATTTTGGTATTTATAATGAATATTCATCCGAAGTTTTAAAAGCTAATGTTTAATGTATTTTCTTTTAGCCAGCCTTGGTAAGCATCACTGCGTTGTCATCAGTATTCGCGACGCTTTCTGTAGATTCCAGCAGAATACATTGACCGTTTCTATGGAGATAGTTAGCGCTCTCACATAGATCATTCGAAAAACATTGGTAGCTGCAGTGTTGCTCAGATCTAGAGGCCAGTGTTTCAATGACTTCTCCTGTTCCTTGTTTCGAGGCGTCAACATCGAAAAACACTGTTCCAAAAGAAAGCAGAATGCAAAATCACGGTGCATCAAATATCATTCATGTAGCTATCAGTTGATCATCTGAGGTAAGCAATTTTTATTTAATCGTATCTTTTATGGGAAAATAAACCTTAAATATCAAGAATAAAAGGCTGCATATTACAGTTGTATATTTAAGAAACAATATGTATTAAAATTAGGTTTATCTTATATTCAAACACGACCAACAAATAACCTACATACATGTAGAGCAAAATCTATGTCGGGTTATTCTGAATAAACCGCTCGCGTGCAATGACGTCATCCGATCCAGGTGCGTAGCACGGTCGTAAAAAGTAGTTACCATTTTTTCTAACACTGTTGATACTAGTACATACGTCGTGTTAGAATCGAAATAATAAATACCCAAGTGTGATTTATCGTAGAATAACCAGAGTGTCTCGTTCTTATGCGAAATAATATATCACGACGGCCTTCGTGATATATTCTTACGCATAAGAACTCAAAACTCAGGTTATTCTATGATAAACCACGTTTGGGAACTTATTATTTCTTGTAAAATAATTAGTTAGGTTAGACAGTACACCAGCTACACACCTGTCAAGCTGATATTGTTGATGCATTTATCTAATTGTTTATTCTATCACATCCTCACGTTTTGTACATCAAATTGTCAGACAATACATATAACCGATGTTATGATATACTAGTAGCTATATAATAGAGCTACAGATATTTAGATGGGCAGAAGTGGTCAGAAGGGCTTAGAAGTCCGGCTGGACTTAGACCTAGGAATGGGTCTCGTAGATATTAAGTTAGGCTTTAGATATGACATTTGTTAAGGCTTAAGAAGTTACGAAATAAATTATGAAAGTATGTACGAAATATTCCATTGTGCAAATAAAGATCAAAAATGTATAGACTCGTGACGTGTTGTGTCGTGTTGTGTTACGCTACACAACCTTTATTCAATTTTTGGTGCCGTGACCAGGATGTCGAATTTCAAGATGGGTTGTTGCGACATTGCCAAGCGAAGTACTACTGCCAACGACGACACGCTGCCAAGACGAATGAAGAGAAACTGTAAGTTACCATCTTACCTATCTTCTTGTATAATTTTGCAAGCTAGTCTTTTCTTTTATTAAATTTTTGTTTCTATTTTTGAACAAAATTTCAAGGTAAATTTATTTTGATCAATTGTTAGACATGAAAAGAAATTCACATTTATAAAATGATAAAACCTAACTCATAATATACAAAATTCTTAAAAAAAGAGTAAAATATAGTTAGAAAAAAAACGTAAAATGTAAGAAACAATGCATGGAGGAAAATACTCAAGAGACTGAATTAAGAAATACAAATGTGAAAATATTTGTTTTTCGAAAATTTTACTTGTCATATTATGTTTATTTTACTTGTTCCATATGATATTTGTTTCCCTTATGGCCACATTTAAACAGTTTTGAGCATTCCCGCATTGACAAATTGTTTAAATGAAGGAAGATGGATTGTCCTATGAAACTTGTGTATAGTCATAGATATGCGCAAAATGAGTTGTAAATAGTTTCTGTTGAGGTTATGGTTAATATTTTATCACGAATATATGTGAAAATACAAGGAACGGCTGAAAACTAGTTAAATACGTGGAATTCGTGTTTAAGATGTTTTATGCATGATAATGCATTGTTGGGTTAAAGTGTCACTGCTGAATAAATGTGTACATGGTTATCGTACTAAAATATGGTTATTCAGGTCTCAGTAAATTAAAAGGTTGGTCTGGTCTGTTGTGCTGGAAATATTTTGAAGCCTGATATGGCACAAGAATATGTTTATTACGTAAAAATGACTTGATATTGTCGCTGGAACATGTGGTTTCCAGTAAGGTTGAATTTATATATATTGTGAGATACTAAGAGTTACTTAATATTGTCTTTGTGAGACTGGAAGTTGAGATCCCAGTTGTTTTGTAAGATGTATACTATTATACAGACACAGATACTGTCTTCCGAAATCTTAAATCGGAGTCTTACTACCATAGCGTGAAATCGATGCATATATTGCATTATGAGGTACATGTGTGTACCGGATATTTTAAGCGCAATAGCTTTTGTTTTATGAGACCTGATGTAGTATTTTTGTCAAAGAGTTGCAAACACAGTCGAATGTGCTGTTACTTTTAGGTTACCTTTCATGGTTTTTAAGCAGGGTATTTTGCCGGAAAATTTATATTTTTCTCGCGGACGACATAATATTTCTGTTGAATCATCTAGAAAGGTTACATTGTGTAAATATAATCATGGAAGAAATTATTACCAGTTATTCTGTTTATATATTGGTGTTGGTTTTGTATGTATGTCTGTTTGTATTTGGAATGACTAAATGCTTTATTTTGCAGAATTTTATAGCTATCTTATACATTTTTAAAAAAGTATATTTTTATGTTGAGAACATGTTTTGCTTTTTGTTAGAAACATATTTTGGCTGATATCTTTATTTTTCGAATAATGTAAAACGTAGGACATAGCTTGCAAAACAAAGTACAAAGAAGTAAGGTTCTCGGTAACATAACGGTTTATTCGAAGTACAGATACCACTTATGAAAAGAAAGTACGAACGAACTGCCTTGAATAAAATACGAACTGTCCGAAATAAAATACCAACAAACTGTCAAATTAACATGGGAAAAAGTGTATTCCAAGTCAACATTATAAGTCTTGTCGTATTGTGAACTGTCATTATGTAATAGCCAAAGGGAAACTAATTATACCTAACGGTTACATATCGAGAAGTACCTGTCAAAGCAAAATGATGACATTTGCATTGTGTATTATGACAATGTGTAAACATGCAGACTTGATTTTATCTGTCATAAACTGTCATTTATGACAAATGGGAACAATGAATAACAAAGTATTTTCGGAGGTCATCGGAATATTGGACATGACTTTAATACAACAGTAATATTATAACTTGGAGAACTCTAGAAAATGCATCTGAAATATTGAACATTACGTTAATGAAACAATAATATTATAACTTGGAGAGCTCTAGATAATTTCAGAAGTTAGCAAATGAAATTAGATGGATGAACATCATAAACTTGGATAGTGCGGTACAACGTTACGGCCTATGACGGGAGATTTTTAGCTACTGAGACTGATGGTAATGCGTTACGCTGTATAAGAATGTCGGAACCAAAGGACAAATGTGTAGAAAGATGGCGAAACCAAGCGACAATGGCGAAAGTGGACTGCAAGCTGGGAAGCCTGTGGAGTTTGGCGAAGAAAATGGTCCAGCTGGAGAATTGCAGAACACTTGAAAAACAACTTATTATTTTTTCTTTCTTTCTACTTATCAGTACATAATCCATATATTTTGGTCATTACATATCGATTTTACAATTTATTTAAGACCTGTAGTCAAATATCAAAATATTTCGAAAGTAAGATAAATATGCTGAATAAAATCTTTGTATAAATAAGTGAAATTTAAATATGATAAATTTCTATACACGCGACAATAATAACAAGCAATTTAGCAATGTTACTAAACGACTTTTTATCTTTTTCCTAACTCTTATATAGCATATATTCTAAAAGACGCTCACCTGTGTTTTGCTTTATTTTACAGACATTGGTTTTGTGAAATATGGATGTAACACGGGTTAAAGAAAAAGTCTTGGAGGAAGAAAGGAGAAGTGCCACTACAAAGGCCGATATAAAATAAAAAAAAAGACTTTCTATGTATTGTGAAAATTGTTTAGTTTAAAATACTATTCTCCTTTGTTCTTGTTTACATTAATTGCATAAATGACTTAAGATTTTTTCTTTAACACTGTTCTTTAATATCATTCCTTTAGATAGTATTCTAATGTTCTTGATCATATTAAATATCATTCTACATGTCATACTGTAAGGCGAGAGATAGTACTTCAAGTCTAAAAAAAATTTAAATTTGTAATTCAAATTTTTTCTTTCGGTGGGTAACGAGTGTAAAATAATTAGTTAGGTTAGACAGTACACCAGCTACACACCTGTCAAGCTGATATTGTTGATGCATTTATCTAATTGTTTATTCTATCACATCCTCACGTTTTGTACATCAAATTGTCAGACAATACATATAACCGATGTTATGATATACTAGTAGCTATATAATAGAGCTACAGATATTTAGATGGGCAGAAGTGGTCAGAAGGGCTTAGAAGTCCGGCTGGACTTAGACCTAGGAATGGGTCTCGTAGATATTAAGTTAGGCTTTAGATATGACATTTGTTAAGGCTTAAGAAGTTACGAAATAAATTATGAAAGTATGTACGAAATATTCCATTGTGCAAATAAAGATCAAAAATGTATAGACTCGTGACGTGTTGTGTCGTGTTGTGTTACGCTACACAACCTTATATAACCCAAGTAAAGCCGAAGGACAAACGAGGGTTATTCTACGATAAACCTTATTTAGATACTTATCATTTTGATTCCAACACAACTTACTTCAAAAAATGTTAGTCGAGAATCAGAGGAGTAGATCTAGTTTCATCAAACGTAAGTTACAACTGCGTGCGTAGCATCTCGTTTTCGAAATTTCCTCCTTCCACGTAAGGGATGGCGACGTTAGTTATTACGGAAAGTATTTATACGCAGTGTATAAATGGAATAGCCAAAACACGGTGCGCGCAGCATAGTTCAAGGTCGGTTTATCGCAGAATAACCCGAGATAGATTTACTAGATACAAGTATAATAGGTTATTAGCTTTGTATCGGGAAATATGCACGAGTTCTTCAGCGGAAATATTGCGCGACTTCAGGAGCGCAATATTTTTCCGCTGAAGAATGAGTGCATATTTCCCGATGCAAAGATAATAACTTTTTATTACATACGCATCTACACGTATAAATATAATGTAAATAGCATAGATTTGTTCAATAGCATGCATAGGATTGGCAATACTGAACTGAATAGAAAAAAAATAGTGCAACAACACACACTGAAGTACGTCACGAACCCAATATGAAATTCAGGCGTCAGTGTATGGAAAAATATTAACGTTACCGGTACCAGTGTAACTTAATGCGGAATAGAAACGAGTATGTAATAACGTAGGTTAATGGCTGGTCGTGTTAACATGCATAAATTGTCAAAAACATTTACGCTTTTAATTAAATTTTGTTCAGTTGAGCAAGTTGAAAGTAAAATAATTTACAAATTTCATGAAATATTTATAATTCACGTGATTCAATGACTAGATAATAAATGCAGATATCTACTTTGTTTAAGTGGCTTATTTGTAAATTAATTATCTGATATCAACAACATACGCTTGAAATTTGAAATCAATTGAATTCGAGCTCCAGAGGTACAGTTTTAATAACCGCTTCACAAATTCCGTTAATTATTTAATAGATCGGACAAATTTATTGCCAGTAAAATTTTATCTTTCAAAAACGGTGTACAGAAGAAACCTGAAAGTAATTTTTTTTTGAAAGTTGCAACGTGCCACACAAAAGTGATACAGTATGCACATATAAAAGCATATATGCGCATGCAAATAATAATGCGTGCACATTAAGAGCGACTCGTTGTGTGACATATAGATGGTACATCATTTGAAAACAAAAATGTTAGGTTTTTCAGTCAGTGGTCAAATTTCAGACAATTTCAAAGATAAAACTTTACGTTTCTAAGGTCTGTCTCAATGATATTATAATGTTTTTCTTTCTTTTGTTTTTAATGCTTATAGTGATTAGCTTGCTCAGTCTATAAAATTTGCGTTATTTTGTGCTGATTGCTTTGCTTATACTACTTTTAGAGGTACCTAACTTCGCGTTCTCTTAAGTAGCCTAAGGATTTATTCATTATACTAGAAAACATGCCAAAACGACAAAAAACATTATTAAATAGATATAGAACTAGCTCACATACGTTTTCAGCAGGGCCGTAGGAACAGGGGAGTTGCGGGGGGGGGGGGGGGGCGGTGCAGGGGTGTCGATAATGGTAATTATCTCAGCATTTTTTGACAGCGAGTCAACTTTAACTGTGACCTGTCACCAGACATGCAGTTTTATAATTGTTTTAAAAGGGCTAAGCATACACATTATTATTATTATTATTATACCACACTTATAAGCACTCTTTTCATACAAATTATGTACGTTCAAAAGTGCTTTACAAAAACATAAACACATACATACACATACATACATGAAAATACATTGGTAAAAGATTTTAATGAATAGTAATTAAAACAAGATCATCCATAAATTATGTTCAACGTTAAATTACATTACGAGACCAGTCCCTTTCTCAACACGAAACAAACCTTTCATGGTTTTTGGTTTAACGACATTTTCAATTCAGATTTTTTGAATGCGGACAGTGAGCTTGAATCTCTGATGCTTGCTGGGAGGGCATTCCAAAGCTTTGGAGCTGCATGCTTGAAACTTCTGTCACCATACTTTACTGTTCGACTCCTCGGTACAACCAAAGACACCGGGCCATTTAGAGCAATTGAAAATAACATGACTTTAAGTTTCAATAGCTTGACAAAATGAACATGTTCTATTTTCTATACTCAAGTTTTTGTACCTACCAGAGTCAACTGTTCCAGTCGTGCCTTCAGCTGAAATGTCAAGAAAACTAACCAATTATCAGATACACTTGACTATACATAACGGTAATTGCGTGAAAACTGTAGAAATACTGTGTTAGGATTTGAGAAAAATGGTCAGAAAGTGGCATGGTTTAAGTCTGGAGAAAAGCGATAGGAAAGTGGAAGATTTAAAATCGAACAAATACGGTTGGAAAATTTACTCTATTAAAACTGGATAAATACGGAATAAAAATAGAAAAAAAAATTCAGTAAGATCGGTGTTAATTAGATAAGATTGGAGAAATACATAGGAAAGTTATTCAGCGAAGATTTAAGAACTTAACACAAGAAAAACGGCAGTTAATTGGTTGAGTTAAAACTGAAGAAATACGACAAGAAATGACTGAGTTAAGATTGGAGAAAGAGGCATGAGTTCAGACTGCAGAAAAAAGGCAACTGAGTTAAGACTGGAGAAAGAGGCATGAGCTTAGATTGAAGAAATACGAAAAAAAGTGACTGAGTTTAGGTTGAAAATATAGCATGAGATAAGATTGAAGAAATACGGCAAGAAAATGACTGAGATAAGATCGGAGAAAGAGGCAAGAAATAAGATTGAAGAAATACGACAGGAAAAATGAACGAGTTAAGATTGGAGAAAGAGGCATGAAATAAGATTAAAGAATTACGGCAAGAAAAATGACTGAGTAAAGATTGGAGATCGAAGAAAAATGGCTTGATATAAGACTGAAGAAATGCGACAGGAAAATGACTGAATTAAGATTGTAAAAATGGCATGGGATAGTTTTGATGGAATACGGTAAGAAAATGAAAGAGTCAAGATTGGAGAAAAAGGCATGAGTTAACATTGAAGAAGTACGGCAAGAAAATGACTGAGTTAAGATTGTAAGTTTCAGTAATTCATTTTAGGCTAATAGCTGATGTAAGAAATCCGAATATATCTCTGAGAGGTTCATTTGAAAGCATAGGTCGGAACCAGACAAATTAATAAACAGACTGTTTGATTAGCCTGTCCATGTAAGGTGTTTCAATGTGCAACATCCTTCTTGCCACTTGCATTGGTGCAAGCATGGAAGTCTAGATTCTATTACAAAAGAATATTGAATGGAATCCATGATCTCAAAAATGGCCACAGCATCTGGCAATCATAAATCCTACCACTGTGCATATTGTATTAGAACAACCTTCAACACCGCAAAAGATAAACCGACAAAAATAACATGTTGTTCACTGTTTCCAAGATTACTTACTTGGAAGTCTTCGAAGGTCCACAGGGAAAAATATTAAGGAAAAGAATCC
The DNA here is from genome assembly GCF_021730395.1 of Mercenaria mercenaria. Taxonomy (NCBI): domain Eukaryota; kingdom Metazoa; phylum Mollusca; class Bivalvia; order Venerida; family Veneridae; genus Mercenaria; species Mercenaria mercenaria. The sequence continues at coordinate 7,777,927 of NC_069375.1, read as the reverse complement.
TAAAGAAATTTTGTAATCCCATTATGCCCAGCTTTTTAGGAATTATCCAAGAACAATCAATGTGTACAGAGCAAACTACTAACATCGCGCGAATACATGTAATTCTTCTAAGCGTAAGACTTCAAGAGCGACTGAGTTGTAACCACCATCATTTATACTGTCGATCTTCAAATAAGACCAGCAAACATTTGAAGATCGAATGAATATGAAATCCTATTTGCCCTTTCATATTTTTTTAATATTTCTTGTCAATCTCATTTAACTTACGCAATAACTTTATATATACGCTTATTGTTCCTGCTCTTGAGAGGGAAGACTTTGAATTGGTTAATCACACTTGACTGAGCAACTGGTCTAGAAAACTGTTGTTATTACAAGCTTGCCAGTCAAACTCCGTAACCTTAGAAATAACCTTTGATATTAAATCATTCTTTCCTAATTGAGTCGACTCTGACTGAACGCGCTCCGCGTATTACATTTTACTAAACCCGAGGTTGGAAAAGTGGCTTTGTTGAAACATGCAAAACATTCATTTGTCACAAAACTTAAAATACGTCGATACTGTCGAATGAATTGTCAATATCTGAAAACAAACCCCATTGCGATCCTCTAATTGTGTGCAACAAATTCACGCATCACAGTACATGCGGACATAGACTGCCAGTGTTATTCTTAATTGCCGTATTTACTGTATTCAACTGAAAGTGATAACGAATTTACTTTGTTGTTGGATTTAACAATTTATGTTAGCGTAAATACTTTGGAAAAAACGGACTTGACAGATTTAGGCAGTAGAAAACAACATAGTTCTTTTTCAAAATTCTAGTTTTGTTTTGTATTTTGGTACAAAAAATAAACGCAGCTTTGGTGCAAAATGTAACGCTACCGGGATGTCAATAAGGTAGAATGGTCTTGTCCTTGTGTCCGACCCTAGGGTTCGACACACTGATGATCAATATTTAAAACAGACATTGTAACCAAAATTTTACAAGATGATCATTATCTATTGATATAGATGTGTCCTAGAAGGAACTTTTGCTATACTTTAACTTGTTTCTCTTAAATCCAGTATTTCCTCATCATCAAAAGCTGAAAAGTCGCAATATAACATATTTACTGTAACATACATGTATTTGAAATAGACCATACTATATGTATTTACTGCGCATGCGTCAAAAACCATTCTCACGTCTTAAGGAAGCCGCATTGGCACTTCTATGAATAAACTTAGAGAGTCAACACGCTTGTGTTTCTTTTATATTACTATATTGTCACATTCACGTTTTATTTTCAATCTCCCTGTATTGAAGTATGACATAAACATCAATATTTTCTATAGACTTTCAAATATTATGTTTGGTGCGTGACCTCACTTTTGACATCATGTTGTGTTAAAAGTCCAAAAGAAAAAAGTCTTGCATCATGGGTGTCTTTTCTTATTTATTTTATTCAACGAATTAAAAAAAGTCAACGCGGAAAGACAAAAATCACATGTTCCTTTTACCATATGTTACTTTATTTGCTGAAACATCGAAATTTCATTTTTAATTACCTATTACGAATAGACAGTCAATTCTATACTTGAAACGACATCAACGTTAGTGGTGTTACACTAGTGAAATAAAAAATTATATAATGGCTTAGACCTGTGAAGTTTCTACTTTTCTCTATTTTATTTTACTCCCGTGACATCAAACTTATTATAAACAATTTTACTGAGGTTAGTGAAATTATTTAAGTAATAATACATACCAGAACCATGGTTTAATATAATTTAATTTTGATATAACCATTTAAACACGACCAAGTAGAATAAACAAGTGAATGAAGTATTGCCATGCAATACAAAGTCCCCTACTGGAAGACACCTTATTGTTTCTACTGCAGTATAACATAATGAATTGATACATGTCAATGATGTATAAACAATATTGTACTATATATACAATATGTTATAACAAAACACTTGGATTAAAATTTGCATACATAAAAATCTATAGTTGCTTTCATATGGATTTATTTTGGCCAATTATGTAAAAAGTTATCATATAAGTTATCTATAGTAACAACAAAGGGAAATTAATAATAAAAAAAATCTATTAGAAAAAATATATTACAAGTCCACACAAAACTCCTTACCAGGTAGAGATAGGTCGAAATACATCTAAAAATTGAATGTAACATGCATGTTGTACCACAGAAAAGTGGTCTTGATTTTTCCCTACGGCCAGTAATAAAAAGTAACAATATAATCTATTTATAGTAACAACAAAGGGAGGTAATTCTTAAAACAAGGGTACCTTGTCGCAATGAACATTTGTGCCATGTTACATCCAAATCCCCCCATGCATGGAGAAGAAATGCCCTGGACAAAGTCATTCTTAAATTTAACCTTTGACCTCTAAGTATGACCTTGACCTTAAACCTAGAGACCTGGTTCTTGCGCAGGACAATCCGTTTCATAGTTGTGAACATTTGTGACAAGTTTCATCAAAATCCCTCCATGCATGAAAAAGAAATGCTCCCGACAAAGTCATTTTTGTATCTGACCTTTGGCCTCTAAGTGTGACATTGACCTTAGACTTAGGGCCCGGGTTTTGCGCATGACATGTTGTCTCATCCAGGGAAATATTTGTGCCAACTGAAATTTAAATCCTGCCTGGCATGACAAAGTTATAGACCGGACAGTAAAAAAATCTAATTGACATTTGATCTCAAAGTGTGACCTTGACCTTTAAGCCAGGGTTCTGGGTGTTGCGCACGACACGTTGTCTCATCATGGGGAACATTTATACCAAGTAATATTAAAATCCCTTCATGGATGACAGAGTTATGGACCGGACAGGGAAAAAGCCCTGTTGACATTTGACCTCCAATTGATTGTGACCTTGACCTTTAAGCTAGGGGTCTGGGTCTTGCACATGACACGTCGTCTCCTCATGGGGAACATTTGTGCCAAATGATATCAAAATCGGGTCACGAAGCAGACCCTGTTCATGTCATGTTAACATTTTACTGCTAAAAGTGTGACCTTGATCTTTGAGCTAGGGGTCTGAAAGTTGGGCATGTCACATTGTCTTATAATGAGGTGCATTTGTGCCATGTAATATTAAAATCCCTTCATGGATGGCAGAGTTATGGAGCGGACAGGAGAAAAGCCCAGTTGACATTTGACCTCCAATTGTGACCTTGACCTTTGAGCTAGGGATCCGGGTCTTGCGCATGACACGTCGTATCCTCATGGGAAATTTGTGCCAAGTGATATTAAAATCCCTTAATGAATGACGAGCATGGACCGGACAAAGAAGCAGACCTGTTCAGGCCATGCTAACATTTGACTGAAGGTGACCTTTAGCTTTGAGCTAGGGGTCTGAAGTTGGCATGACACTTGTCTTATTATAAGGGACATTTGTTCCAAGTAATATTAAATCCCCTTTATGGATAGGAGAGTTATGAACCGGACAGGAGAAAAGACTTGTTGACCTTTGACCTCCAATTGTGACCTTGACCTTTGAGGCAGGGTCTGGGTCTTACGCATGACACATCATCTCATCATGGGGAACATTTATGCCAAATAACTAATTTTTCTATTCAAAATTGAAAAGCGTTTGAAACGGGTTACCGGAGGTAAACTGCCTTAATTATTAAGGTTTATATTTAACGCCTGTTAAGTACGTATTACCCCGTGGTGTATGGTCAAGATCGCAAGAAAATGTTTACTGCCCCTGAGTCATGTTTTTTCTTTTTTCTTTCTTCTTATTTGGCATTTAAAGACAGTTCAGAAACAAAAACGCAAGTAAATCACTAGGCCAGTACCTTTAAATGTAACGCTGTTCTCTTATAGCATGCCGATTCTGAAATTTCTTTTGTATAAAACAAAACATCAAATATGACAGTGCTCATTTTCAGTACCTGCATGACGCCAACAAATATGTGTCCATGTAACCAATATAACGATCTTTAAAAGAAAACAAACATGACTTTTTCGCATCAGAATTTCATTCATTTATTATAATGAATATGATTAGATGCGTAGGTAGTAAAAATATTACTAGTTTGCATCGAAGAATATGTATTTGATAGTGTTGCTGTTTTTTTCCCGCACTTTTTCAATAATTTTTCGTTTCTAGAATTAAACAATCGGCTTTAAAGGCACACTACAAGAACTTGAAGAAGTCCTAAAATACTGGTGCATGTGCTTGTTTAAATTATCTCAAGTATAAAAACGAAATCAAATACCGGCAAAATATTAAAATGACGACCTAAATAGCAGCCTCGTACATTAACTTAAAGATGAAAAAATAGAGAATAACTGAAACAAAATCAACGAAAGAGTAAGTTGAGGAAACCGGCAGTCCTGTAGACGTATACATGTAGATATATCTATAAATGATTATTGTTTATTTTAGGTTTCCTTTGCGTTGCAAATATTTCCGTAAAAACAAATACTTCACACCTACCAGTGGTGAATATAATCCAGACTATGAGTCCTGTTAAGGAAAAAACGGATGTTTTCATCTTGCTTCCCTGATAGAAAATACGTATAGATTTGATACTGCGCAGCACTATATTTGAATAATCATACAGCAATCTAGAAAGTGAAGCTGGTCTTAAAATCGCACGAGCATTTAAAATTACCGTTATTATGAGAGATTAATCCGTTCAAAAATAATTAGTAATTGCTTTTTTTGCAATAATTGACTGGTACCATAACTTTCCGATTTCCCTGGATGGTACTCGGTAACACTTGATGTGTAAAGTATCGGCTTTATGACAATAAATGTCATGGCTTTAAAGGTTTAGTACCAGTTGGACTGAGCAACTACGTTTTATTATTTTAATTCCTGGGATTTATTTTTTTACACTGTCAAAGGTTACAGTCATCAGCTTTATTTGTACGTAAAAGGTATCTTGTGACATTTAACTGTTAAAGTACAAATAACAATATATTGTACTCATTTTAAGTGCAGTACAATTTAATAACATGTAATGCTGTAAAACATTTGACCAAAATGATTACATTTTGATTAAAAAAATGAAATGTCACAAGTGTATGACGATAATGTAACGGTTAAGGCCTAGTAAGACTACAGGAACCAGCATGGAAGCCGTGTGGTCAGACATTGTTATTGAAAGTCAGCTGTGGATTAATTGAAAAAGGTGCAGAGGTGAGACGTATTATGTTTACAATCATAACATTTGTCAAAATCAAGCAATAAAATGTTTTCTGTGAAATTTGGAATATTTTACAAGTGTCTGGCTAAATGCTTGACTTTTCAATTCTTTCTTTAGAATAGTAGGTGGCAGTGGGCATTTTACCTTTAAATGCCATTCAACAAAGGGGTAGGTCTGAGGAAAATTGTAAGAAAATGGATTGGATAATCCTATATAAATTTGCTATTTTATGTGTCTGAAATGTTGTCGCAATTTTGGAGCATGTGACAAGGTCATTTCTTATAATGGAAGTCTATGGAAAAAATAATAGCAGTGCCTGACCTAAAGAGAATTTCTTACACTTGTGAATTAATTGAAAGAACTGAAGAAAGATGTTGTTATTGTACATTCTTCTGTTTGATTGATTTAGGGAAATCAAAACCTCCTGGGATGTTCAGCAATAATAATACAGGAATTAAGTCCAGTAAGTAGATATTTCAGTCATTATCAGCACCAGGGGTGCTCAATTTTGGCATTGTTGATATTTCAAACAGGTGAATGCATGCGACTTAGGTGATACTTCCAATATTTGGTGTCTGCTTAGAGGCAGAATGTTCTTCGTGTGCAGGACATAATGAGGGGAGTATTGTTAGATGAATGTATAGGTTTTTACATAGATTTTTTTCTTACGTTTCCGTTTATGGCTCCATGAATATTGTATGAGAAGACTGTAGGTAAACTATGTACTGACAGTGGTTATTGGTGAAGAATAGTAAAGGCATGACACAGAAATACATTCTTTTAGACAGGCATAGCTTTAAATTCGCTCCTACAACCTTCTACATTATATATAGAAACTTCTCTTTTCCTTGAAGCAATGCCAGTGTGCAGGATGCCATTCTCGTATTTTTATTTGCCCTTTTATGTGACTACTGATAATATTTAATTTATTTCAGAAGTTTTTCACTGATTCAGTTGCTGCAAAGCTGAAATGGAAGCAGGAGTAACATTGAAACATTGAATATTAAGATATCTTTAAGCTTCCTGCTAAACATATTTGTCAAAAAAAGTACTTGAAGAATATTTCAACTTTTAACTGTTTCAGTAAGGTATTTTGGGCTTGGCAATATTATTTTCATGCAAAGGTAGTTTGATAGACATTCTTAATTGTGTAAAAATGTTTCTAAAATATGTATTTAGGCCTTCCCTTTATTCACAGTAACATTTATTTTGCAAGTTTTTTTTTTGTCTTTTTTTTTAAGTAATAGCCGTTTGTATCTTTGGCCATATGGCCAGCAACTGATGAAAGCAACTAAAGTAGAGTTTTATTTGAAAGACATGTAAGTCCTAAAATACTGTAATGATAGTGTAAATAGTATGTAAGCTCTATCTAAATATCAGCTAGTGTTTGTTTACTATCTATAAAATGCTTAAGTCGCTTTCAGTAATCCTCTAGGATGAGAAATTGTGTTGACAATGAAAAAATCACTGTTTTTAGTGATGGGGGGTGGAGTATGAAAACAGCACCCTGCTTGCAGCATTTATGCTAAATATTGTATGTAAGTAGTGTTTGTTTAAAGAGGACTACATGTACTCTATACATGAGGGGTTTTATACATGCTGCATCAACATTGACTTCCTGGTGGTCATTTAAAGAAAATGCAGTTTTATTTTATATTTTCAGTACAGTTGACAATAGACACTGTGACACACTATACATAAAATGGTAAGGAGGCTTGGATTTTGGATGGGAGTAAAACAACACATTTGTTACTTTGGTGTTTACTTTAAAATTACAATAACTGAAAGGCATTTATATTGAAATTGTATATTCTTTTTAGGTCATAAATTGTTATTGAAAGCCGGCTTTTGACTGGTTAAAAAATAGTGAGACGTAAGGTGATTGGATAGTTATTAGAGAGTTTGAGATTTCAAACTTCGCCTTCCCCTTTAACGTCTCTCATATATATTTTGGGTAAAACGTCACCGATATGCGTGTATTTTATTTATATCACACGTTGCTACTAAAGTTTTCCATGTAATATCACGTAAGCCTAAGACTTCTCTTTATTACTATGCGAAATAAAAAGCTTTGTTTCAGGATTTCTGCTTATTAAGTTATTTGATTATCCATATATATAATTAGACTAAATTTGATGCGAAACACTATCAATAGGTATAAGAATAATGAAGTTTTGTATGGCTAATGAGTTTAACTAAATACATTGAATTGAACCTGGAAGTATGAAGTTATCAACTGATTTTAAGAAACTTTGAGATTTTGTTCAAACTTTAACTTCTGTGGCATATTTGTGTCCCCAGGCGGTGTCGATTATACTAGATGGGCCTTTTTGACGTATGAAATGAAGTTTTGAACGTCCGAAGATGTGATATCACGAAAGTCGAAACTTCATGCTTTTTACATCTACTCTGTCCACATACTCGGCATCAAAGACTGAAATCTGGATGGAGGCACATGGCATTTGAAAAATAAATAATTATGTGCGATTATCATTTGGTGGAACATTTTATTTTCACATCCAAATAAAATCAATCTGTTTCTGTCGGACACTTAATACGACAATTGCGTTTTAATTATAAACATAAAATGGTACTAGTAAGACGGAAAATACTTCTGTAGTATCAGAAAATTTCAGATCTATGATATCATGATGAGAGACGTTTCCTGTTAGCCGTAATGGATAACTCTATTCTTTAAATGCACGGAACCAGAGCCTGGCAGAAGGACGTTGTAGGTTAATTCCCCCTTTGATTCTTACATTTTACAAAGAAAGTCGGTATTGAAACTCGGTGCGACCCTACCCCTACCCCCAACGACCCCCCCCCCCCGCTGAAATGGGTGACCCCCTCTTTAATGTTGGTATCCCTCTAACCATAATTCCAGGATCCGCAGATGCTTTACTTATAAAATAGTATATTAAAATCATAAATTTCTCCGAAAACGCAATAAACAAATCAAACTGACGCGCATTAATATTTTCCGCGAAAATGACGTCAGCTTGTTGTCGCAACGTGCGCGTGGACGCCATGGACGTCACACGATTCTTTCCATTACAACTTTAAGAAAACATTCCACGTCCTATATTAGTCCAACTTATGACGTAATTGTAACTTTCAATTCATTTCTGTTTGATAAATTACTACGTGTCAGTATCTAATAGGTCAGATTAATCAAAGTGTTAAAGTAAACAAAATGTTGCATCAATTACAAATTAAACAAACACACAATAGCAACAAAAATTTAAAGAAATGAGATCCGCAATGGACAGACCGTCAGGGGAGGTAACTAGAGTCACGGACTGGGACTAGTCTGATATGAAAGCGTTCAACGTCATGATATGGAAAAATATTGCACGATCGCGGTCCAATGAAACCCGATGGAAAATAATTTTAGGTATGTAATAATCATTTTTATTTCCTCTCATGTATGATTTACAACCGTGCATTGTATACTGACTATACTGACATAATTTTATATAAAACCTAAATGTTTAGAGCAACACTAACGAGTTTTTACATTGTTTTATCTTTTTTTTTTTTTTTTTTTTTTTTTTTTTTTTTTTTTTTTTTGATAATCGCTCTTATATCCATGCGATGATTATTTTAATTGAAATGTTTTTTTTTATTTAATTTTCACTTTTTCATTTTTAAAACGTCTTGTAAAATTCCTGCCCTTTCGGACAATTGGTATCAAAATGCACGAAAAAAAACGATCATAATTACGGATAAATTGAATGGGCGGATTAAAAGAAGTAAGGTTCATTCTAATGTTTGAAATCTCAAGGAATTTTAATCGAACTTCAACTTCATACCTTAACTTCGCAAGAGACGTTGAAGGGGAAGGCGAAGGTTGAAATCTCAAACTCTCTATTGTTTCACTTGGGACGGCCGTTGAGATCTCAATTTAGGCTATTTTTGTATAAACTTTATTGTAGATTTAAGATTAACATTTTGGTAGAAAAATGAGAAAACATGGTGAATTTGGTAAAGTAAAATTTAGTTTTAGTATGAGCAGTAACACCAGACCACAACGATATCATTTTGTTGTGATTTTGCTCGGAGAAAAGTTTGATAGCAAAAACCTCTTAAAAGATATATTACTCCTATTTTTCTCGTCATTTTATATGACCACAACGATATCATTTTGTTGTGATTTTGCTCGGAGAAAAGTTTGATAGCTAAAGCCTCTTAAAAGATATATTACTCCTATTTTTCTCGTCATTTTATACGACCACAACAGTATAACTTTGTTGTGAATTTGCTCGGAGATTCTGATTGTAAAAACCTCTTAAAAGATATATTACCCTTATTTTTCTCGTCATTTTATATCAGTTTTAGGATGCCTAAACCTAAAATGTTCCTTTGTAAAATGACGTCACAAAGAAGTTTATTTCACAAGAGGAACAGAGGAACTGAGGTATGATTTGAGGACAATACATTTCATTATAAAGGGGTATCTGTGATATTTTATGATTCATGTTACAAACGAACATTATCAAAAGTTTTTTTAAAAAGTAAATATTTTAAAACTTGTTGCCTTTGTTTATATGAAAGCACAACACGCTAACATTAGTTCCGTTTAATTTCAAAAACAGGGGGAGTATTTTTGTCATCTTCAAAATTTGTTTTAGTGCCTACAATGGATACGGACAATGTAATACAATCCCAAAAGAATGTAGAAACACGGTCAAATGCAGGCAACAACAATTATAGAATGTGGAATCAAAAAGGAACCGTAATTCCGTTACAGCGATTTATCAACTGAGCTCTAAAGCCTCTAACCAATGTTTTTGTTTGATTGAAAGACGAACAACCACAATATTATCATATGACGAATTTCCGTCTTTCTTTCATGGAAAGAGACCCTAGGTGAAAAATACTGTACCCCAAGCGAGATTTTTAACCCACATCGGCGAGATCCAAGGGATTCAAAGTCAATGATCTAAACCACTCGGCCACAGAGGCCCCTCTATCCTGTGTTTGTGCAAATTAAAAAGTACTAATCTTTTAAAATCGATGACATAGCAGCATAATTATATCAAACGTTACCATGTTTTTCAAACATGAACCACGTATCTTATTATATTTACGATTTTGTTTTCTTTCTCTTTTACGATGTTTCGTTAACATTATCAATTACTAAGTTATATCAGAGGCGACACGATTGTAAAAAGATGGCGGTTGTGAAACAGCAAATGTTCCATCGTTTAACGCAGTGTCACATTTGGTAACGTTAGTCCAGTGAGTAATGTGTCGGTCGTATAACCCCGAGACCTTAGATTCTAGCCGCACTGGAGTCATGTCTGTTCTTTCTGGTATTCTACCAGTGCTCATTTTTCCAGACAGCGCACACGAGAGTTATCGCTTCTACCAAATTCGAGTTAAAACTAATATCATATGACGCTTCTTATACTCCATTTGAAATTGATGTAAAAGATCTAAGTTTCATTGAAAGAAACATATTTAGATTGTGAATGCAAGATAATATATAACATGCGAAGAATAGGAAAGGACTTCGGACACTATCATATGCTTCTAGCCTACATTTCAAATGCAAATTTCTCCTTAAGTATTTAAACAATACCCAGAGCGTTTCGAGTCAGTGATAAACCAATGTATTAGTTAATTTATTACAGCAGAAACTGATTTGTATCTGTTCCTATCAAGATGTTTTTCTTATTTTATCTGGGCCAGGGTATATTTTCTTGAAAAAAATAAAATGTTTAATTTCCGTGAAAATATAATGTCATCACTTTACGGAAGTTTTAAATATTTGAATTCCAGTCGAAAAAAGTGACAAAATCTGTTTATTTAAGGAAAAAATAACATTTTAAGATTAAAATCCTATAAATAAATAAAAAAGGGAACGGTATTTTTGCAAACAACCTGTACTTGATTTATCTATACACTGTTCATAATGTAAAGTTATTGACGCATTACATGTGTGAATAGGTATACATGTATAAGTGACCGGTCAGTTTTATTACAGTGGTTCAGGTAGTTATTTAAGTACATGTACATGTATGTATAGCTCTGTTATAAGTGATGGCAGATATTTGTGTGATGTATAACATTAGTAATAAGAAAAGTCAGTAATCTTATCAAGGCCGTAGGGTGGGTTCTTGCTTAGGATAAGTACCAGTGGCACACATAATATTTGATCCGCGCCATGAGAAAACCAACATAGTGCAATTGCCACCAGCATTGATCGATCCTGACCAGCCTGCACATCTGCGCAGTCTAGTCAGGACCCATGCTGTTCGCTAACGGGTTGTCTTATTCCAATAGGCTTTGAAAGCAAACAGCATGGATCCTGACCAGACTGCGCAGATGCTCAGGCTGGTCTGGATCCATGCTGGACGCAAAGCCACTATGTTGGTTTTCTCATAGCACGGCTCAATTCGCTTAAACATGTAACAAAAATGTATCCGAAATGACAGTTCTTTCTGAGGCTTGCCTAAGGAAGCTGGATCGGAAAAAGTTAAATCCGGATAAGTCTGACAACAACCCATCTATAGATAATGTTGTCTATTCAGGGCTGAAGTTGTGGGCAAAACATATTCGAAAAGTTGAAGCAGGTCGCTGCATAAAAATTCCACCTGAAACTCGGCTGGACCGTTTAGTTCGTTTTCGCGTCTAGCCGTATTTGCATATTCCATCTGCATGGAAAGTGACTTGACACATCACTTTCGTGGCATCACACTGAATGTGAAACCGTCACTGATATGACCTGCCAAGAAGCTACTGTTCTTGACCTATGCATCACAGGCATATCAATGCCAAGCTTTATTTCTGTTGGATAGACTATAGTCAGGATCAGATTAACTGCTGTGCACATATTGCCCATTTTTTGTTGTGTTTAGGCCTAGTCCGCCGCAAAGAACAATCTTCAATTCAGTTTTTACTGAAGGAAGAACATGAAGTAATGAATGCGTGTCACATGTGTCTAAAAGAAATAAATATAAATGCACAGGAAAAGATGAAGAAATAAAGAAATGAAAAATATATAAAAATTACCAAAAAAAAAAAATAATAAAAACAAAATGGAAAACAAATTACATCCTCATCGCTAGTGGTGTGCGCGTCGCGAGGAGTGCATGCAGAAGATTACCTGGTGTGTTGCTAGTATTTTACAGCACACATTTGCCAATCTACTACAACAAACAAACAGAATATGCCAATGAAAATTTAACCCAATGAATAATAATGAATTAACAGTATTTGCTTCTCTCACTACTCTACATGTATAACATGCCTATATGTGCCCATTCAAACATTTGTACAGTATTTTAGTTACAAACAGATATAAAAATATGTGACTATCAAGTTATTAAAAATGAATATAAAAAGTATTGGTTACTTTACATTTGGGAACACCCTGTAGTTATATTTTTGGTTTAAAAGTACTGCTCCACCCCTTGCATCAACACAATAGTCACAGAAAATGTGTATAATTAATATCTACATATGCTGGCCAAATATGGTTTTGATGCACGGTGGGGGGGGGGGGGGAACAATGTTCCTTAAAGCAAAATAGCTTTTATATGTATATAACAGGGTACGTAATTCTATTTAGAGCAAAAATTATCAATTTATGAAACAAATATTGAAAAATTTTACTTTAAGAAATAATCTCAAATATGTATTTTGATAGTATATGTAGATAAATACTTATTTCTTAGTGGTTTATTTTTCACTCTTGGAGTAGGCAAATTAATATAGAAAGTGTCCGAAGTCCAATTTCAAGCAAATGGTCTTTTTTATTCTTACAGAAAGATACATTATTACGCCCCCCCCCCCCCCCCACCCACCCACACACAATCAGATAAACAGATACGTTCAAACCATGACATAAAAACAAATGTCACAAATACTTATATGCCAGTCCTTGTACCTCTAGGACCAAAACTGATAAAAACAAGTACCAATACGTACAAACTATCGGAGCACTGAATTGAAACAATTAAAAAGTATTAATCATATTTATTCATTCACGCAGTATTCCATAGTTTTTGATCAAAGGAATTTGTTTAAATAATTTTGCTCAAATACCATATCAGGGTATGAAGCTTATATAGCGCAAACAAACGTATCGTATCGTAAAAAACTTGAACGATCAAAATAATACGACATTAAGCTAAAATGTTCACCCAGACGAGCCATCCTTCACTAAATAATTTAAGAAAACTTCCTGATTAGTTTCAGGGCAGTGAATTAAAACGAATAAATATTTATTGTAAAATCTATGTAAATTAGATTAAGGTATCTTAATTAATGCATTTAGTGAAAGCTTATTCTTTCGTTAAGACCTTCGTATGTTATACAAATAGCATGTGGACTTGTGAAAAAGTTTCGTTTCTAAAGCCGAACAACATTTATGCCCAGTTTGAGAAGGTCACATTGTTATGGTAACCAATTAGATGCTATTTGTCGCAATAAACTGTTGTCAAGCTATTCTCTAGATAAGGAGGCAGACGCTGTCATTGCATATAAAAGTATATCGGATGATGATGTACATAATACGGAAAATCCGGGTCCGTTTTCGTCCAAAATGTACAATAAAAGAGATAATCTTAATTCTAGCATTGTTGATTTCCCTTATCTAGAAGGGGTTATAGGCTCAATATTTCCCTCCTACTCAAAGTTGCCAGGGTATGTAATTATGCTGAAAAATTTCAAACAGCGTTAGCAATATATTACCAAACATTTTCTCATCTATCCGTCCATGTATACATACATACGCCAACAAAAAGACCCCACAGCCAATATAAATCAAACTTTTTATATGCCAGGCAGATTTATCTTCCCTTATCAAATAATATTCATGTTTTCTTACTTACATGATCAACTAAACAGCCATTGCTAATCGTCTGCGAGTAAATAGAGAGTACTCGCACCTCTGTCAAAAAAAAATGTCAAAATGCGTTTTAACAGAAAATTCAACTAACCTTTTACCCTCCATAGTAATTTTCCATGACTTTAATAGATCTATTTCCAGTCTATTAGTTTCGTTTAAGTCCTACTGCACCGTTGCAGAGAAGCTGCTTAGTATCAATAAAAACCAAGTTCAAGAATTTCACCAGAGAATCTTGCGCAAGCAGAAACATACCAAATTGACCGATCTACAGAAAGACCCTAATCCTCTATATCTTGTAAAGATCCAACAGTATTTTTTACCTCAGACATTGAACCAGAAGTCTGAGAGTCAAATTTGTTGTCAAATAACAGTTGTTAGACATAATAACAGATTTGAATGTCTCTGCCATCAAAATACTGAAGAATAAATATTCTTTACTGTTTCGAGTTACTTTCAACCGTTATTTTCGTGTTAATCTTTAAAGTTAACCTGCGTTTGACATCTTTCTCAAATGGAATAGATTTTTTTACTGTGCTATACAAGAAAAATTAAGTTGTGCTTTACCGCTCATCTATAACGTACGGTGTTAGGACCAGCGCCTGTTCCCTGTGAACACGAAGCGTGAAAATCGATGGTGAAGCGCAACATTGCGATGGTGAGGCACGACAGTAAGATGGTGACAGACCGTCGCGCTTCGCCATCGCAATGTTGCGCTTCACCAACGTAGTGTCACCATCGTACTGTCGCGCTTCGCCATCGCAATGTCGCGCTTCACCATCGTATTGTCGCCATCGCACTGTAATGAAATGTAACGAATTTTTTGTAAAAAGGATGTTTATTTCAGCCAATTAAAAGTATGCATTTATCAATTTCTGTTCAGTCCAACTGTTTTTACTGATTGAAGAAATTTACAACTTTTATTGGTTCTTTACGTAGGTCAAAAGCTGGTTTAGACAGCAACATCGAAAAAGAGCCAATGCTACTTCCGAGGAGGCGGTAATGACCAGGCCTATAAGAGAAATGTAAATTTGTTACATGAAGAAGAAAGGTAAGAACGCGTGGATCTCCTATGATACTTTGTATATTGACTGTAAGGCTCAGCGTGATGACAGGCTGTAATGCAGCGAAGTGGGTGACCTGAATGTGTTAGCATGGAATGTTCACGGACTTACTGATGCAAAGTTTTTTGTAGGAAACATGGACACATAAACACAGTAAAATTGATACTTTACAGAAAGTACGAACATTATTATGCAAAAAAAAGATCCAGTGGTGGTTTGGCTGCATAAATCAAAAGATAATAGGTTAGGGTAGATTTCTCGGAAGCACAGAGCACCAAAACACAGCCCCAGAGCCACGCATTTGCCAACAACAAAAATAAGCTGTAATGAAAAAATACTTCAGACGGGTCGCTTCAATCATCCAACAAGCACATATTAATTCATGCTAAATAATGATGGAGGGGAAAGAAATAGGGAAAGGTTTAATGGTGGGGGGGGGGGGGGGGGGGGGGGGGGGGGCGAGGGGGAGTAACCCGAAGGGGAAAGTTGAACAAGGACGAATATACAAGGGAATGCCATGTTCTTTAGAAACAGTCGCACTACAACGTAAACCACAAAAGCGCAGACACTCATGTATCAGAGATAATCATACAACTACGATGAACTGAATAACATAGAAAAACGAACAAGCAACAGACAAGAAAACAGTAGGGCACCGTTATAGACTCACAAGCATACAAACGCACCCACACACGTAGGAAAGAACAATCAAGTAACGTCTTGGAATTCGGCTGCCAAAACAACGGGGAGCCACGAAAACTTACTAAAAGTAAAGGGGGAGGGAATGCAAAAAATAGCGTAAATGCAAGGGAAATGAGCTGGCAATAAGGGGGGTGAGGCGGAGGAAAAACGCTTACAACAAACAAGAAAACATATGCAACAGACAATACGAGACAGACGAAACAACCAGTTGAAAATAGGGGCATCGCCTTGGAACGGTCAGTAACCTATATAAAGGAAACTGGGGGTTTAAACGCGTTAAGGGCATGCCAACCTCGCACTTACAAAAAGCATTTTTTTCCATGAAAAATGTAATTTCGCGTAACCGCATTATATGCTGCAGTTTGGTTGGTTAATTTCTTTCCGGAACCAAATATTTCCAAATATATGTGAAACATTAGTGTTCATTGAAATTACACGAGCTATAATATGTTGTCAAATGAAACATGACTTATATCATTGTTCTTAAAAGATCACGTTACATGAACCGCCGAGAGTAAACATCTATTGCTACATTACCTTGCTTCCGAAAAATATGAAAAGTCAAACTAAAGTTATATAAACTTTAGGCGTTTAATTTTTCCCCTTCAAATGATGTTGACCATTCATCACATCATAGATTTTTTTATCATAAAGCGTTAAATTACATACAAAATCAAAGGAAAAGGAGCCTACTTTTCTGTGAAAGCTAAGGTAAGAAATTTCAAAACACCTACAAAAATTTGATACAAAGATTCTTTAAAAGATGGTGTTACAGTTATTAGAAATAATTATGATTCTAAAGTTGGGTAAATAGATTTTTCATACCGTAAATGATGTGTATTTATGCGGTGTTTATATATGGCCTGAAGAATCACTTGTATATAATATAATTTATGTAGATTTATTTGATATTATTCAAAAAGATATACATGTGTATATGAGTTTGAAAATAAAGGTACTATTTATCTAACGAGGGACTGGAATAGCGTTGTGGGCGTTAGAGACGATTTCATAGTTTATGATAGAAATATTGATCAGATTACTATGTTTTATTATATTCCTGATGTACCCTTACTCATGGCCTCTTTAATAAAAGATGTAATAGTTTCTTAATCTTTGCAAATCTTCGTGCTTTCGAAAAGTTAACGGTCGGTTAAGTCGTGATGTTGGTAATAGTTCATATACATTCGCTTCTAGACAAGGAGCGTTTGTTAGGTCGTCCTTGTGCGTTTATTCCCTGGATGGAATCGAGTCGGATCACGTAGCTTTAGTAAACCGCTCTAACACCGCGAACCGGAAATGGAGTTTTACAGCCTTGTTTACGGCGCTTGTTAACATTCATGATCGACGGGGGTAAAGAACATTTCTACAAAGAAAAAGTAGTGTAATTTCTTCATTCAAATACTAATATTTAATTAGGTCAAAAATTTTTCATATGTTTATTTCGCTAGTGTGTTTCTTTGACATTGATGTTGTGCCTTCTCATTCCGCCATATTATTCTTGCATTGTTTTCGGTCCTCCCGGTCAAGAAGTGGTGTGAAAGTTTGCCCCAAGAACAATGTTCTTGGACCTTGTTTGTTTCATCAGGGCGATTCTATCTCGGGTCGGACACAGAAGAACAAGAAGAACGAATCACCCAAAGACGTTCTTATAGATTAAGTGAGCCGCGTCATTAGAAAACCAACATAGAGCGTTTGCGACCAGCAGGGATCCAGACCAGTAGATGTGCAGGCTGGTCTGGATCAATGCTGGTCGCAAACGCACAATGTTGGTTTTCTGATGGTGCTGCTCATGTACTGACAAAGGAATGTGATTACATTTACGGTGCATGACTTTAATGAATGATGTGACCACTGTCCTATTCTGCATCATTAGATAGTAATCTAATGATAAAGAATGTGTCCTGTATATGGAAACGTCAAACTATGCGTCGCATAAGTGGCATATCTTGTCTTTCCTTATAAAACTAGCAAATTTACAATCTTCCTTAATATCAAACTAGACTGTTGCTGTTGGGTCTGACGTTATAACGGTATAATTATAAGGCATATGGTAACACTACAAGGAAGACGTCAAGTTGCCCCTTCGCCCATCATCAGGCAATGGAGTACATCATCTGGGTGGAACCACCAATCTTCTGTAAGCCAGCTAAATAGCTTCCTTACATGTAAAATGTCTACATCCAAAGAAAGGCTTCGAAAGCTTTTAGGGGCAAGTGATTCTAAGTTGATGATCTGAAACACTTGGAAAAGAACGCTTTCATCAAATCTAAAAACAAAAATGTTTTCTCACATCTAATCAAAGGACACAATTTCTAGAAAATGTTTGAAAACGCTCATTTACATTTATATCGAATTACCGTTGCAGGAATGAAATCTGGAAAGTAGATCCCTCGGAAGCACCGAGAACAGGGCAAACAGTGAAAACTGCAGACTCGGTTTGATTGAGTCTGTTCATGAGCAGTAATGGAAAATGCAACACTGCCCCCCCCCCCCCCCCCCCCCCCCCCCCCCAGCACCGGCTTAAGCAGTATTCAATCTTCAAATCTAAATGAGTTGAAATCAATGATCCCGAAGGACTAGAAAATATAACAATACTGAGATGAAGTCGGGGCGACTTTTTACGGCCGCCACACAACACTTAAAAACACCGCACTAGAGTGAATTAGCTAATTTATTGGCCTGAAATTATTTCATACAGTAGACTGTAGACTTACAAAGTTTGTTGAGATCAAATAATCTGTAATAGTGTTAATAAATTTAATTTTTCATACTGACACTGATATTTTCTCAGAAAACTATTTTTTCTCCAGGTTCATCTCAACACAGAGGCAAGAGATATTGTAAGTTTTTTTTCAATACGTGCTAATAGAGAGGATTGATTTTATAGCCAGATGCTCTACATTAAATGACTCTAACGACTGATGCCAGTCTAAGTAAACCGTTACTTCTGAAATTATATCTACATGTAATAACTTTTAAAGGAGATACTGGGTATACCTTATACTTTCCATCTACAGAGGCGTAGCTCAACAGGAAGACATTATCTAGGCAGTAAAATTTACAGTGGTTCTCTTGCAAATTTTTGCAAAAGTTTTGTTTCGCTTTTGTAATTGTTAGTCAAGTTAGTATGCTTCAACATTATTGTAACAAACAGTAATGATTAACACCCCTCCCCTAGAAGTCTCTGAAATACAGTGTCTTAAGACATTTTTGATATGTCAAGGGATTTACTTTTGCGTAGTTCTAACGGCAGTTCATTCCAAAGTTCCGAACCAGTAGTACAGAAACTTCTATCATTGAATGTTTTGCACTTGTTGTATCGAACAACATAACCACATTCAGAATTTTTAGACGATCACAATTTTTGTCTACTATGAAATACTCTGTAAGCAATTCTGTTCAATACAGAGGTGCTCAGCCAGTGTGACAGCTATACAAGAAAAAAAGTATCTTGGCTTCAATTCTTGTTTTCACCGGCAATCAATGTAAGTGATGCTTGTTTAAAACTGTCAAATTTCCTCCTTTTAAGGACAAGTTTTGCGCACCTCGCAGTTTTCAACACTATACAGTATGACATTGCAATATTCCGGATGTGAAATAGCTAGTGACAAAGGCTGCTTTTGTTAAGCATTTTCCGATGTTCTTAATTCGTAGGTAATTCAACATGGCTGTACGGTATTTGCGATTTACATGATCTTTAAAATTCAAGGTTTCGTCAAGAAATGCACCGGAATATATAATTGTGCTTTCACGTTTGACATCATCACCAGCAATGTTATTGTAATTTGTAAAAACATTTGTTCAACTGAGGTCTGCTACCAAACATATTAAATTCAGAAAGGAGCACGCAGGTTAAATCACTAAGACAAGCTTACATTTGAACATAAATTAACTGAATTGTTCAATGGTGACTGCACGGTATAACACCTGGTTTATTGTATTAAGTAGATATTAAGTTAAAGACATCCGTTCCATAAGTACTACAGTTTACTATTCTAGTGGTTTTATCTTGCAACTATATACACCACGGTTTTCGCACAGTATACACGCAACAGCAAATTGTCCGACAAAAAATTAAAATATCGCTGTGCTACTACCCGTCCACTACCACAAAATCCTACTCGCCCACTACCACGCCATAATTCTCACCCACTACCACAACAAAATTCTCGCCCACTACCACACCATAATTCTCGCCCACTACCACACCATCATATTTGACAGACCTGGGCGTGGTAGACGTTCAAGGTCCAGAAAACATATGCATATAGAAATTAATTAACCAAGTTTAATCCAAAGTCGACAAAAGAGAAAGAAAGATTAATTTAAATATTTATTATCTGGAAGAGGAGTTCCATCTTATCGTGCAGTGATTTGTTTTTTCATATTTCATGTCTTGGGTGTCTTGTTTTCTCGTATTCAGTTAATACTGCCGATTCTTGTTTTTTGTTTTTCGTCGCCTCATCGTATGGATTTCGTCATGCATTGCCTCAGTCTAACTAAAGACAATAATGAATTTTCAAATGAGTTCTATAATATTACCGAGATTAATCCATTTTTATTAAAAAAGTTCATGATTGGTATACTGTGCAATACATGAGTATCAAGTATACAGCATAAGTGAAAGAGTATTCATATTGATAACAGATCATAAGAGTCTCTATTATCATGGGACGCTAAATACATTTTAAACACTATTAGCGATTTTCGTTTAGATGAAAATTAATTGCACGGTAAATTGTTCGATTAAAATTAGATTAATGAAAATTCAAATGCATTCAGATGGCCAGTATATCGATCATGAATTCAAAATCTCATAGCTCTAAGATTTTATAATAGAATTATGATCAAGTTTCTGATCTAGAGCATGCATAGGAATTATCACATTACTAAGTAACTTCAGGATAAAATATTCTGTGAATTCAAAGTCCTATAAGTACAATTCTGATATAAACTTTGAGTTCCATCAGGGGAGGTTATCAGATGTAAAATAACTCAGGAACCTATGATTGGATCTGACAGATTCGTCATGGAATCCAAGACTTATTGTTGTTGGAGATATTTTGCAAGTTTGTATCAAATCAAACCATAAATGAAGTCTCTACATGGCTGCAAAAGACAAAATAGCAAATTTTGGACCCTTAGGGGCCATAACTCTAGAACCCATGACGGGATATAGCCAGTGTTCGAAAGGAACCGAGATATTATGCCAATACAAGTTGTGTGCAAGTTTGATTAAAGCTAATTGAAAAATGTGGTCTCTATCGTGTTCACAAGCCAAATATAGCAAATTTTGGTCCTTTAAGGGGCCATAACTCTGGAACCCATGGCGGGATCTAGCCAGTTTTCGAAAGGAACCGAGATATTATGCCAATACAAGTTGTGTGCAAGTTTGATTAAAGCAGATTGCACAAATGTGGTCTCTATCGTGTTCACAAGTCAAATATAGCAAATTTGGCCCTTTAAAGGGCCATAACTCTGGAACCCATGATGGGATCTGGCCAGTTGTCGAAAGTAACTGAGATATTATGCCAAAACAAGTTGTGTGCAAGTTTGATTAAAGTTGATTTCAAAATGTGGTCTCTATTGTGTTCACAAGAAATTGTGAACGAACGACGGAAGGACGACGGACGAAGGGCGATCACAAAAGCTCACCTTGTCACTATGTGACAGGTGAGCTAAAAAGAGGTTTGAACAAATTTGACTATGACGGGTTGGTAAATATATCTTATACAGTCTATTATTACTCCACCTTAAGGGTTGATTTTTCGAAATAAATATCTTCATCAACTATGTGCCGGTCATTTAAATAAGTCGTCTGTCTAGTGGGCAATAATTCTGACATCAAGATTTGCGGAGGAAATTGTAATGTCTTTATTAAATTTGACTCAGTCAAACTGGACCTGCAACATTTTCGTTTA
The DNA here is from genome assembly GCF_021730395.1 of Mercenaria mercenaria. Classification (NCBI taxonomy): domain Eukaryota; kingdom Metazoa; phylum Mollusca; class Bivalvia; order Venerida; family Veneridae; genus Mercenaria; species Mercenaria mercenaria. The sequence continues at coordinate 7,756,208 of NC_069375.1, read as the reverse complement.
TGTCGTCTTGAGCGACCTATTGTCTTCCAGATTTTCTTTTCGCGTACTTAGTTCTTCAACCAATCAAGATTCTTTGATAACCTTCGGTTCATATTCTAATAAGGTTTAAGCTCCCCAATGGTGGTTTTACCACTGACCGCTCCAAGGCACGCCCCACTGTGTTCCTTATTTTTTTGTCCTTGTGGTTTGTTTCGTGTGTGTTTGTATGCGTGTGCGTACGCATGCGCGCGCGCGCGCGCGTGTGTGTGTGTGTGTGTGTGTGTGTGTGCGTGCATGCGTACACGTTTATGGAAACTGTGCTTTTTTCAGAACGTGGCGTTCCTGCTGGATATTCTTTTTTTTTTATTTCTTCAGCCAATATCGTTGTCCTAAAGTTCAAACAAATCAAGAATCTTTGAACTATTTGTTCAAGGGACACTCTTGCTTCATCACATACTTGCAAATGGTTCAAGAGGAAATAATAAATAAGCAATTCTTGGAAAACTATTATCGAATAGCCGTTTGGCTATTCAAAAGCCAGTCTTGAACTTTGTACTCGTTTGAACTAAATACTAACTTATTAATACAATTACTTTTGAATTCGTTACCTTATTTTCAATTATACTCTTTTTTTCAGTCTGTACAATGTTATCGATGGTTGTGTTTTGATTTAACGCCGTTTTTCAACAGTATTTCAGTCATGTGACGGCGGGCAGTTAACCTAACCAGTGTTCATGGAATTTCTACCAGTACAAACCTGTTCTCCGCAAGTAACTGCCAACTTCCCTACATGAGTTATGGAGGACGAATGATTAGAGACACAATGTCTTTTAACAAATCGTCACGGAGAACATACGCCCCGCCCGGGTTGCGATCCCGCGATCCATAGACCACCGCTCTCCCTACTGAGCTAAGAAGGCGGGCTGTTATTGATAGTATAGATGTTGGATGGTATTTGTATCGCTGATGAGAATTGTTTTCAACAGAAGTGCTCGAATAGTTTTAGAGTGCTGAATTCAACGAGATTATATATTACGGAAGGAACAACAAGGCAAGCATGATTTTTTTCATTTTTATTGAATTCAGTCTGACAAAAAATAAGAACAACAATAAAAAATGAAAATGAAAAAGGCCCAAATAGGCCTTAGTAGATTATCTGTAGCAGATCTTAAAATTTATAAGAAAATAAAAGAAAATAATTAAAAATGAAATAAAAAATATTATAGAAATAAAAAATAAAAAAAGATGAAAAAAAAAATAATAATAAAGTGAAAATAAACAAATTACAAATACATAAAATTAAGAATTGAAAAATGAAAAATATAAAAAAAATCCCACATTATTTTATGTAAAACCAGAGAAGGGACCGTTTTGACCCAAGGCGTATAATTTGAAAAAAGAAACAAGGTAAAGGGCTACTACATAATGTTACATGCAAAATATCTAAGCCTAGGAAATTACGATTTCAGACAAGATGACCTTTAAAGTTTTAAGTATAGAAGTATGTAATTTATTTTAATTCAAGAGTGTCAGTTCCTTTTCAGTAGAACAGTACTATATTCTGCAGTTTTCTTATTCCCTTTTTCAATATGCATAATTATAGTTTATCTAGTTTGTTCTATTTTTAGCTCTAGCAGCCCCTCGAAAGGCGCCAAGTGGTGCCTCAGTTTGAACAAATTTGGGAGAGGACTTTAAACGATACAACTGACATCGTCAGAATGCTACAGACCAGATGTTTTAGTGAAACTGTGGACGAAGGACAACGGATATTCGAACATCTTTCAGTTCAGCTGAGTCAAAAGGAAACAATAAAGAAGTAAGAGAAAGATAGCTAAGCTTGTGAAAGAGTAAATGAAAAATAAAACAAAACATAATAATATATCTTATATATTAAATAAAATTATATAAAATGATAAAACTGTAAATATGATAAAACCAATATAATAATAATAAAATAGAAAAAAACGGATACATAGTAAACTGCTTTAATCTTCTTCCGCAGCACTCAATCTCTCATCATGATCTAAATGCTGTATGTAAATTAGTATTTCGTCGTTCCTTCATCTTGAACTAAGAATTGTATGTAAAGTAATATTTATCTCTCATCATGAACTTATTCCTGTATGTAAAATAATAAATTACCTTACTCGCTTCATGCTTTATCTTAAACGTCATGAAAATTATTTGTCTGCCAAAATTTTACATAATAAACAGTTATTATTCATGTGCAGAAATATTCTGAGGAACATGTCCTTTTTTTTCATTCCTGTTTTTAAGACATCATTAAGGTGGCATAAACCTTTGCAATAAATACATATGTATATCTTTCATAAGTCACAACTATTTCTATATACATTTTTGATCTGAACAATTTTAACGTGTATACCATAAGTAATTGAATCTAATATCTGTAGCTTACATGAAGAATTGTTGATAACTGGATTTAATATTCAATGCAATACTCAACTTTATTCTCAGTTCATATATAAAAATATTACAACCAAATGAACAAATTTAAAACAATATAGTATAAAGATAAAAAATGAACAAATAACAAATGAAACTTGCATCTTTTACTTTCATCTACATTTGGATTACTGTAGGAATGAAGTGGAAAACAATTCTTCCACTGTACTTTCCACTTCTTTTAAAGAAGGAACGGACATTAAATGTTCACGTTGCATATCTTGCTTTGGTGTACTCTTCATGTTCTTGCTTTTTCAAAGTAAGATTTGCAGTATATTTGCGTTTGGCATAAACCATTACAATTTAGTTTTTAATAAAATAATAGAAACTGGAGATGTATTTTGGTTACGTTCCTATTTTATTATTAAATTTGTGTACATAAAACATTTAAACAAGATTTTCAATTCCTAATTTGAAAGTAACGTACTGTGCAGTTCTGCCTGAATTTTGTAACTATTCATATCTTCATTAAGTAGAGACATGAAACAAAAATGCAATTAAATTCTACGAAATTTTACAATATTTACAAAAAAAAGTAACAATCGCTAAGATAGTTACACACTTGGACATATATTTTTCAATGTAGGGTTTTAATTAAATCCTGCTTTTTTGCAAACTTCAGAATATATTAAGATAAACTTGCGAAAATGATATTATAGTATATTGATATTTTGCTAGACTGATTGCATTAATCTGACCTTATGCAAAGTCTATGAGAAAACCATAAATTTTAACATTTGAACGAAAAGAATTCTTTTCACAATATAAACACTATTTTTAAACTATTATATTATCTAAAGAATGAAATGCGTGCTGTGATTGAGTAAACACACTGGATGGCATCTACTTATAGGACTTTTTTCCTTTGTAGCGTATGCCGGTTTAAGGATGTAATAAGGGATAAATGACATAACTCCGCGACTTCTAGTTAATCCAAGGTGCAAAAAACTACCTAATTTATTAAAATACCGGTGATCTCGTCTTAACAATAAGAAGCAAAATAGAAAGTGGTAAAAACAGAATAAATAAATTCAAAATTGAATTGGTAAAACATTGAATCTGAACTTTAAATAAAATTTAATAAATAATAAAAAAAAAAACATCTAAAATTTCATCATTTATTGGCTTGTGCTATCAAAAGGCGTAAAAGCTTCCCAAATTCAAGTATATCTCTGGAGCTGTTATCTTTGTCGGTTGACATAAGCGGCTTAATATTCAATTTGAATCGTCCATTTATCTGAAAAATAGACGAATTATATTTAATAATATATAATCATGTGTACCGATATACACATTCACATGATTCTAACATTCTTCTGTGCTTAGAGATGAAACCATTCAATCAAACTTGGCAAACTGATTTGTAAATGACATGCGGCTTGTTTGTGCACATCTTTGGCATTTGAATGATCTTGGTACTTTTAAAAGCAGTAACCCATTGGGCCATGATGGCCTTTTATCGCTCACCTTAGTTTAGGTTTTTAAAAATAAAGTAGGATGGGGTTGGTAAGGGAACTGGAGTTTTACTAGTTCGGTGGGGGTTATGGATTTGGGTACACAATACCCCAGGATTATTGTTTGAACAATCTTGGTAGAAAGCCACTAAAACATACCAAATACTAAGTATCTCTATAAATGTTTTCACTATACAAGACAAATCTATTTAAAACATGTGAAACCCGCTTCCCGGGTTGGGGCCAGTTTATTTTGTTTGTTTGTTTGTTTGTTTTGGGTTTAACGCCGTTTTTAACAGTATTTCAGTCATGTAACGGCGGGCAGTTTACCTAACCAGTGTTCCTAGATTCTGCACCAGTACAAGCCTGTTCTCCGCAAATAACTGCAAACTTCCCCACATGAATAATCAGAGGTGGAGGACGAATGACTCTTCACCGCTAAGCGGGCGGTTCAGGGGCCAGTTTAAGCCCAATGATTAACTTGAGCAATCTTAGTAACGGACTACTACACAACGCCACATACCAAATATCAAAGCTCTAGGCCTTGCAGTTTTTTACAAGAAGATTTTTAAAGTTTTCCTTGTATAAATCTATATAAACCATGCGAAACTTCGCAGAAGACCCCTAGATGATGTTACATACGAAATATCAAAGTCCTAGACCCCATGGGTTTGGACGAGATGATTTTCAGTTCTTTTCTATATAAGCATATTTTGACACACAAGCAGAGCTACTTTTGCCCCTAGGAGAAATAATTTGCACAATCTTGATAAAGGACATCTAGATAATGCTACATACGAAATATCTAAACCCTAGACTCAGTAGTTTTGGACAAGAAGATTTTTCTTTCGGTTGCCATAGCAACTAAAATTCTGTGTGGAATTCCTTTTTTAACAAAATTTAATGAACACTATCCAAGAAACATCCCTGTGAGGATTTATCAAACTAGCTTGGTTGTTTAGGAGGAGATATTGTTTAAATGAAAGTCTGGACTGACGCGGAGGGACGGATGTATGAAGGATGGTGAGCGATCATAATAGATCGGCCTGAGCATTCCGTGCTTTGTGATCAGGCGAGATAAAATAGAGAAAAGTGAAAACTTCACAGGTCGCTCAACACGACAAAAATGAAAATTTTGCAGGCTCGGTTTGATTGAACATGTTCATCGACGGTAGTGGAAATGCATGCTACCGTCCACACCCTCTAGCCCCGGGTTGAGCAGAACTCAACATTTACACATGCTAAAAGTACCAAAAACAATTTAGAGACATCCGCAGATGTATTCAAACGGCGGTGAACATGGAACCTTCAATGATACACGATTTGAGGCGTGTAATTCCATGAAGACGGCGTTTGGTCCCCAGATAAAGTAAAGAGTTTGCCCCAAACGAGAAAACAATGGGCAGAAATAAACAACCTGGAATTAGGAAGGGGATCTGAGGTTATGGAGCAGAAATTCTTTTAGGACTAACTCACAAAAATTTGCACATAGCTCAATTAGATTAACCATTTTGCAGCCGCCGAATGTTATACGGATTTACAACAAATGAAAATTATCTAGTTTAAATTTATTTGGTCAATTATTTGATGAATGATTTTTGCCATGTATTTATTATTATTGTCACGTTTCACTCGAAGTAATCATCAGATTTATTTTCTTGTGATACAGGTTTTACTTATACAACTGCTGTAAATAGATGTCAAACGGTACTGATATAATGTATAATTTAAAATTCATGAAGTGGTAACGCTTTGCTTTTTGGTTGACATTACCTTTGATGTCTTAATGCCAAGGTAAACTGTTTGAATATTCAGTTTGTCCGCTATCAAAGAATTCTTGTGTAGAACTTCTAAGACTGACGCCGTGAGTGCTGCTATCCTCAAAACAATCATCGGAGAAACTTTAGCATTGGATTCTAAAACGTCTGCCATTTTACGGTAGTTTACATTTACACGTGTAGCAAAATGTTTGCTGATTCCAAAAAGTTCCAAGCTGCGATTTCCAAACTCTGTGAATTAAAAGGAAGAACAAAGAAAATTAATCAGATTTCTAAACAAAGTTCAATCACTCTGTTTCAAGGTTTGATCACATATTACAAAATTCATTTTTATTTGATTAAAGTGTTATATATCATCTTTACTTCCTGTAATTATCCGTATAACATGTCATAATAATGTGCAAGTATATGTGAGTATTATAATCTGTTATAAGTTGTAAAATGCAGATGGCAATACCCGGTTCTATGGTAGCTGTCTTGGCGGTAACGAAACTTTGAAATACAGTTATCCAGAGTCGGATACTCCCATTTGTGTGTACAACCCATGACAGACCATTTTTCCTACATGTTGTGTTTTACCAAATTAATGAATAAATAAACACAAAATTACTTTCCTGTCAAATTCTTTTTATGATAGCGTATTTAGCGCGGGAATTTGACGCCGTGGCCTTACATTGACGCACATCAACAAAGTTCTGATTAATTTTTGTCTGTTGTAGGTGAACTTTAATAATGAAAACGTTGTAATTTTTAATGTACTATAAAGAATATACAACAAACAATAAAAGTTCTGAATTTTATCTAATTATACATAAAACAATATATAACCAATGGACAAATAGTTAGTCATTATTAACAACACTACAGCCATCTGACATTGGAATTACATACTGTAATATGTCTTAAAGCCCTGCTTCGCTGCTATTCAAATTCTATTGTGTGTATGCAACCCTTGATTATAATAGGTAACAGTTAACGGCCACGCAAAACCACAGGTACTATTATATTGAATTTTATTTAAAATAGACACTATTTTGACAGGCGTTACCTTTCATAGTCAGGATTGTGACAATTTAAGGTTAAAAGGTAGGACTGGAGCAGGTCTTTAATATGACTCACCTCGAGTAATTTCAGTCCTATTTTGCTCCTCCGTGCTTGGGTTGAAATTCTGTTACGTGAAAAAAAGGTATGATCAGTTTTCAGAAAAAATATTAAATATGTTTTTATGGGGTTACAGTCAATCAGAAACATTAGCAGAATGAAAGGATTTCACTGCTGTAAGCTGTGTCCCAGTAAAGCGAATTGTTTTTAAGGTATCGACTGTCATCAGTCAACACAAGCGGAATATGTTATATGCTAATACGGTTGTACTGAAACCAAATATCCATGTTAATTCATGTACAGAAAAACTTTAGGATGTAATCAAGCATTCGTAGACGACACAGAGTTATTATTTTGCTTCGGACTGCAACATGTAATTGAAATCGGTATGTTAAATTGAAAGATCGTGTGATATAATCTTACTATTTCACAAATAATGAAACATACAAATATCAATAATTACATCTTCAATGGAACCACGTCAGAATTATGTGATATATCCATACATTCAAAAAGTCACAAACATTTATCCCTTTGATTAAACATTAATATTCAAAGATAACACTTTAACGACATTAAACACTTATAAAAAATGAAATACTTCTTTCATTGGAAAATTCACCTACTTTCTTAAATGTTCCTATCTAAGATTTCTAACAGTAAATGATGGCATGGAATTAAACTTTAATAATCAACAAGACTTTGTAACAGAGCTACTACCGTACACCGCCTAGGAACATATTGCATGTCTATTCGATATATTCTAAATAAAAGGGCAACAAATTAACAATAGCAAAAAGAATTAATGTGATTCAATCTTTAAATTGGTTAGGAAAAATGAATGAATATGAAATGCAATATTTTACCATACTTAAGGGAGGTAATTAATAAACAAACGAAATGCATGTCACTCATATGATACTTCAATAACAAATTCAAACCAGAAACAAGAGGGTCATTGACCCTAAAGCGCTCAACTGTACAAGGCTTCAAGTGCATTTGTATAATGTAATGGTACAAGTTCAGAGTTAGGTTTACCTATATTATATACATGTCACACATTTTTTAAGTTTCCACTAAATACATATAGGGAAAAGTAACCGCACTATCTTGCAGCCATGCCTTTTGACAAATCAAAATAACCAGAGGGTCAGAGAAGGACCATTTGATTAAAATTATATTAAAATCAAGGCAGCGGTTTCACATTTTTTTTTTTTTAAATTCCCACCCTATACATATAGGGAAAAGTGGCCATGCCTCCATTCGGCCACGCTTTTTGAGGAATTAGAATAATATGAATAATCTTTGTAGAGGACCACACGGGTCACACAAGGACCATATGTGTAAAATTATTTTAAGATCGGGCAAGCAGTTTCACACAAGAAGAATTTTTAATTTTCCACTTTACACATATATGGAAAAGTAACCACGCCCTCTGCTGGCCATGCTTTTAGGGGAATAAAAAAAAAATTGAACAATCTTGGTAGAGGGTATCACAAGAAACTCTTTAGATAAATTATTTCAAAATCAGGGCAGCAGTTTCACACAATAAGATCCTTTCAATTTCTACCATATACATATAGGGAAAAGTGACCACGTCCTCTGTCGGCCATGCTTTTTTAACGAACTGGAATAATTCTACCTATCTTGGTAGTGAGTCACACAAGGACCATGTGTGCTAAATTATTTTAAAATCGGCCAGTAGTTTCACACAAGATTTCCACTATATACATATAGGAAAAAGTGACCACGCCCCTTTGCGGTCATGTTTTTTGACAAATCGGAATAATTTGAACAATCTTAGTAGTCGATCACACAAGGACAATTTGTGTGAAATTATTTTAAAATCAGGCAAGTTGTTTCACACAATTTCAACTGTATACATATAGGGAAAAGTGACCACGCCCTTGTGCGGCTATGTTTTTTGACGAATCGGAATAATTTGAAAAATCTTGGAAGTGGGTCACACAAGGACCATTTATGTGAAATTATTTTAAAATCAGGCCAGTTGTTTCACACAAAAAGATTTTTAAAGTTTCCACTATACATATAGGGAAAGGTGACCATGCCCTTCGGCGGCCATGTTTTTGACAAATCGGTAAAATTTGAACATTTTTGGTTGAGGGTGACATAAGGACCATCTGTGTGAAATTACTCTAACATCTGACCAGTGGTTTTGGTGGAGGTGTCGTTTGAAGATTTTTCTATTTATAGCTCTTGTGGCCCATATGTGCAACCATTTGTTAGAGGACCATCCAAGAAATATCCAGGCAAAGTTTCATCAAAATCTATTCAGTGGTCTTGGAGGAGATGTCATTTAAACACAATTGTTAACGACGGACGGACGACTTGAGGGACGGACGCACGATGGACGACGGACGCCGGACACAGCATGATCACAATAGCTCATCGTGCGCACTTTGTGCTCAGGTGAGCTAAAAAATTTATTCTGCTTTGCTGAACTATATATTATCCTAATGTGCTGCAACAACAGAAATGCTTGTATATACTATATAACCTATAACTTGTGCCTGGGTCTTTCTACAAGTCTACAACTGTTTACTGATTTTATTATCTATTAATACCAATCATCTTACTTAAAAACAGTTACATTTTTTTAAATTGGAAAACTGATATCAAAACCAGTAAAAAACACGATTAAATCCTCCGAAGGTGACATTGACCTTGGAGCTAGAGGTCTGGGTCTTACGTACGACTAGTCGCCTCATTATGGGGAACCTTTGTGCCAACTAATCTCAAAATGTTTTGATGAATGGCAGAGTTATTGACAGACCCTGTTAACTGTTTGCCCTTGGCCATAAACCTAGGTGCCCGGGGTCTTGCGGATGACACGTTGTATTATTATGGGGAACATTTATGCCTAATTATTTCAAATTCCCTCATGGATGGCAGAGTTATGGACCAGACACGAAGAGTGAGGGAAGGATGAAAGGACGGACAGAATTACATAGCCCATTTCTATGTCCCCTTTGTTTCGTCTTCGAAAAAGGCGGGGTACAAAAAAAATCTGAGACATCTAACAAAATACATTAAAGAGGACTACCTGCCTTAAAAGCATAAAAGCAACTAATTTATGATTTTATTCACATTTGATTATGTTCATGTATTTACAATTATATATAAAACATAAAATCTTCATTATAATATTAAAGAGACTAAACATCTTGAAATCAATGGTTATATTTATTTATCGATAATTTATAATTTATCTTTCTTTTTTCTAGGTTTTTAGTCATCTACTAGAAATTTCTTTAATATCATGTATTGATTATTCGATAAGTATTAGGACAAATATATACCCTTTGTCCAACAATTGCTGACAATGTATACAATATCGGGTTCAATGCAGAGTTGACCGGCAGTATAAAGACGGCAGCCCATACATACACATCTCCTGATATCACTTGTCCACTTAGTGCCATTATACCTAGCGTCAATGATTATTTAGAAATTGTTTGTAAATATGCATTATTAAATGAAAACAACAAGAAGTCGTGTAATAAATTTGAGAGCAGGATACAAATTCATCACACAAACATTTATTTACTTCAAACAACATTATAATTCAGAAACTGTTAACATTTCTTTATAACTCTGGCTACTGTTCTATTTCGAGTTTAGGTAGCAATTTATTATAAATTTTTAAGGATTACCTTAATTCTTCTTCATATTCAATATATTTTATACAGAATTTTAAACTAATGAAATTCTACATTGAAACAGATAATATGAATAGTCTTAGATGTGAGGGCATTTAGACAACATAATACGTATACATACCCATTACTCCAATAGGAAACCAACAAAGAAAGTCAGTAGCCACCACAAGAAGCAGATTTCGAGCTATCTTCAAATCCTTTGTTCTTGCCCGCTGAGTATTTACTTTCAAGGAAGATTTTCTGACTTCCATGAAAATAGCCATTTGACCAAAAGCAACGAGAACAAAGGTTATAAAGTTAAGCCCAACAAAGATTACGACAGAATACATCCATCCTGGTGGACGATCTCTTGTTAGAGGGAGTGCAATGCAAACGCCAGATTTTGTGTAAAACTTGCCCGCAAACAAGCTCGGAAACAGTAATGGAATAACAGCAATAACCACTGAGAAAATCCACGCAGCCAAGGAAAGAAGGCTTGCGCGTTTTGTATTCAGTTTCATCTGTCCAAACGGAAACTTAATCAGGAGAAGTCTATCTATTGTTATAAGACAAAGGAATAAAACGCTTGCTTCTGACGATACAGTAGACAAGAACCCAGCCAGATTGCACCAAACACTGCTTCTCCAGTAGTCATCCATAAAAATATACCTGAAACGACAAAAAGTGGTATAATGCGTGCTATAGATATAAGATGAAAATGTGAATAAATGCCATAAAATTACTTTCAGGAAATTTAATCGATTTACTCGAGGCAATAGTTTCCAAACGAAGAACTTTTACAGTTTTTCCCAGACACACTTAAATTGTCTTTTAACACATGCAATGCTTACTTGCTGTCTGGTATAAAACAATCTATAATTCATAATATTATTTACATTTATTATCAAGGCCTGTCGTCAGCGAGTTAGAAAATGTTCTTAGCGAATAATACTTTTACTTGCATTACACACAGTGTTCACTATTTGATGGTAACTAAATGCTATACCGTATTTTAACCGTTTTTTAAATCTTAACACAAAATAAATAAACATCCAGGTAGACCATGCCTAACGTTTTGCTTTCAACCAGACTCCAAAATTGAGCCATTTTGTAACTATAAGTCTGATCATTTTATGTTTTCTTGTGTCAATTCTAAATGGCTATAAAACTACTGACTTAAATCTTGAAAGCTACTATTTCTAAAAAAATATATATCAAAATTTTTTTATAGTTTATCAACAAATTATATTGCGTTGTTAAAATTTCAAAACCGATAACATTTAATGTATTTTGAAGATTTGTTCTCTTATTTGCCCGTACGTGCCAGCGATTTAAATATGTCATTCGTAGGAAATTGTAGACGGATAAACGTATGACGGACGCCGGGCAATGAGTGATCTCTTTTGCGAATGTTCACAAGTAAATGTCAAGAACAATGAATGATCCGTATTGCGCACATCCACTAAATGTCATGACGTACCAGTCATAAGTTAGAAAATGCAAGCAGTTTATTTAGTTAAATAGAATAACTATTCAAAAATATTTCCTATGAGAGAATTGAATTGGAAAAGTTTTTATTAACAACAATAGGCTTTGTAATGTAACTGAAATACAGTATAGAATTTGATAATAGAATTTGAGACGCATACGAGAGAGAAGAAAACTATACGTCCTACCCTCAATGCAGAGCTTTCGCAAAATATTTTGTATTTCCAACCTTCTTTCAAAGTCGAATATCCAGAGCCTCTTTAACCTCAACAGTGTTATTTCAAACGTTTCAGTGTTGATATACGTTGGCGGCTTACGTATGAATTATTTTGACATAACTCATAAAATTGTTCGAACTCGTGTTTACGCAGATACTGTGTCGTATCTGTTCTCATTTTAAATGTTTTGCATGCTATACCTTTTAATCTAGAATGATCAGTAAAATTAAATAACATCAAAACCTATGCAACCGTAACATTTGTTTTTCAGAACAATGTTCAACTTTATTCAAATATCTACATATTTGAAAACACCAAGTGTGAGAACATTAAGTGAACGCATAATATGTATGATATACAAATAGAAAGAATTAAACTCGTTCTTACTGTTTTCTAAACACGGCATCAGCTATTGCAATGATAATCATGTATACTCCCATTAAGAAATCGGCAGCAGCTAGATTGGTTACAAATATTCCATATCCCATCTTTAGCCTTTTCCTGTCATATACTAGTCTGTACATTATTGAGAGGACATTTCCTATTAGAGCTGATAAGCCGATCAACCATAGCATTGTCTGAAGAGCTGAAAATCTCATTAAATCTTCACATGAAGAAAATTCGTCTTTTGAGGGGAAACACTCTTCTTCTTCAAGATAGTTTGGTCGTATGCAACAAAATTTGAAGGCAGGAGTATTTAATTTCTTTAACGACGCAACACCCGTGAAGATTTCTTTATTGAAATTCAGTATCTTATTACCATCAAAATATATAGTGTTTACGGACATATTGTTGAAAGCAAAAGCTTCGATTTCTTCAATAGAATTGTTTGATAAATCAAGAACATGAAGATTTAGCCCAGAGAAAGAATTAGCTGCAACAAGTTTCAGCTGTGCGTCCGCAAGATGCAGTTCCCGAATTAAATTCAAACCATTAAACGCACCAGCTTCAATACTGGCGAGTTTGAAATTCCCTTTAAGTTTTAAAAGACCAAGATGTCTCAGGTCAGAGAATGTATTTGCTGCTAACAGTTTGATACCATTGTAGCTCAAATCAAGTTGCAAAAGATTAGTTACACCTCCAAAAGCGTCTTCCGAGATAATCTCAATTTGACATTCTGATAGCTTAAGAACTACTAAAGATGGAAACTTTAGGTAAGGACGTTCTAGAACTTTCTTTAAATGTTTATTTCTATTCAGATCAAGAAGCCTGGTAGTTTTTGATATATCCAAAATGTTGTTTAACCCAATGCTATTGTCGCCACAAAATACGGTATATCCTTTACAGTTACAGTTGGATGGACACGCAAAATTACAAAGCCGTTCATCATCGCCATGCAAACACTGGGTGTATCCGTCACATACTTGATAAAGAGGGATGCAGTTTCTACTCCAAGCACATCTGTAAGCATTTGGACATAATACAGTTGAGGACACTGAAACGAAATTGAAACACCATTTAAATGATTTACATATATTTGTCAAATATAAAAAGGTAACATATTACCAGAGGTCATTATTCGAATAGTTTGTCGTCATTTTCTTGCATATCGAAGTACACAAATTACTCGAAACGCACCGAATGTAAATGGGTGTAAAGTTGTGCATGCATACAACATCTGAACTTACTCACGAGGTCGCCAAATTGAACTCTGGTTAAGGCGGAATTTGAACACGGCTTGTGAATCTATAACTCTAGCTTATGTATTAGGTATAAATATGAGTATAAATTCGAGAAAAAGCATTATGGTAACTTTCTACAATCGGTATTAAAATGTAGTTTGATATCAAAGTTGCAACTAAATACACATGTCGTTATTGATATTTTTGCGGCCTGAGCCACTAAACTCTGTGTTTTCCTAACATATACTTGCCTCTACATATTTTTGGAAACCAAAATGCACCAAATGTGTTCAGTGTTTTCCATCGTTTAACGGTTACGTCTTCTACCTTCATATATGAACTATGAACACCTCTGATACTAAAAACGGGATTTTCAATAACTCGATATACAGTAAGACCAGTTTGAAGTTTATCGGATATATTTGAGAACATCTGGCTTGCAACAGAATCCGCTAACTCATCATGGTCTAGAAATATAATCCCTTTATTGGATGTATTATTTTTAAAAAATAATATGTCCTGCAAAAATGTTTTAGCCATAAGTTTATAATGATAAACGGGTAATCGATTAACAGACGAAAATGGCTTAGTCTGTTTTTCCTTTATGTGCAATATAGCATCGTCGATGTTGAAATACTCTTGAAGCGGACGACTTGTTTTGTAACTTAGTATTCGCACAGTTGCTGTATTTGTGTAAAATTGTGCTGCAAACTTGTCAATATCGATGCGATTTTCAAAGAATGCAGAGTCGTACATGATAATGATTTCGCTGTCTTCTTCCTCGCAACCTGAAATCAGTTTACGATAAGCTTAAAGACAAATATGACTATATATACATGTAACGAAAATTATATACTTTACCTTGGACAAATGAGGATGAAATACTGACTCGGATGGTTTTGTTTAAACATTTGTATACATCTGTTTGTAAAACCCTGTGAACGGCCAGTTATTATCCTAATGTTCAAGTTAATTGAGACTGAAACACATGTGCAGTACATAATCTGGTAACACGATACAGTAGTTACGCAGACTTTCTGTCAGAAAGACTCCCTTTGAGTTTTAACATTGCAATGACTGGTTACTAGCATATGCAATTTATCGTAGAAAAGGCATGGTAAAAAGCCTCCATGGGACTTGAAACCTTCGGATTGTTTCGTTGTTATTAAACAGAATTTCTATCTTAATACCTACCTACCCTTCGAGACGGGTCGGAAAATATAATCTTCTTTAGTTGTCAATGTAGATAACCATCTGTATAACTAAAAAGAACTTCTTTGTTTTCGGTAAAATGCTCAAACAATTGAGATAGGCAGGTCGGAATTGTTTTTTTTTTTTAAATCTTTTTTATTAAGGGAGACTTTTCGGAAATTATTTTAGTCTCAAAAAATGAATACAAATAAGGGGGTTATGCCTTTAGAGCATCAGGAAGTTGATTTCTAACATCACTGACCAAGTTTAAAGCATAAAAAGTGCAGTTTGGCAACTTTTTGTCAAAAAGTTGAAAACAATATTCTCAAAGGCCATAAAACATTTAGGGTCGGGCAAAAAATTTAGGGTAGGTCGGGAAACCGGAAACAAACAATTTTTTTTACGCCTAAATGATAATTCTGTTTCTATCTCTTCCGACAAAATATTAAGATATTGCCATTTAACTAATTAATATTCAAATATCGAACTGGCAATATACCCTTGATGATCTTATTTCAAAATGTAACAACATAAAGGACAATCCAATATAAAATACAGTAAGTATTTGAAAAGTCGTTATACCGCAGTTCTTCTCATCCTGGCCTCCCGGACATTGCACTGTGCCATCACATAAAAATTTTACAGGTATACAGTAACTACCCGGACACTTCGCTGTATCTGTTGGACACTCAAAGTCGTCTTAAATATAATAAATCATTTTAAATTAGCTTATACATGCGATGGCTAATGTGGAGGAAAGAAAATGGAACGAACATGCTTCCAAAGGATCGTTTTACAGATTTTATTATCAGATGAAAATATTATCATTATTTTTCAAGTTGTAACTGCAACCAAACAAAATAGAAGCCTTCTCTTTGGTTCGACTCTTTCTGTAAAAGAGGTAGAGATAGTATCTAAGTTTTTCAAATCATAGGTTTGAAGTTAAAAATCTTTGAAATGAAGACAAATGTCCATATATTTTTCAAAAACAGAAATATAGACAATATTTTAACCAGAAGTGAGGAGATATGAGCATTTAATATTTTCATGCTAAAGAAAATTTTGTGATCAAGGAAATGTAACTCTTCTTGAACATGGAGAGCATAAACATCAAAGGGACATAATGTAGTGAATATTTTCTAATTGGGTGCTTTTGATTTAACATTCAACTTTGATCTGGATTGCTAAATAATGATCCCTGATACTGTGTGCCAAAAAATTAGAACATCTGGAACAGTCTTATAACAGCAAAACTATGCTTTAGCAGTATGCAAATAGTTAAGGGCTAACTGGGACTCGAACCCGGGACCTCTCACACCTAAGGCAGACACTCTACCACCTCCCTATAACAGCAGAAGCTAATAGCTATGCAGTTTAATTGCCTGGATTACATTGCGTGAACTGGAACAATAATCGGTGAACTCCGGATTATTGGCGTATTCGCTTTGTTACCTAACGACAATTTTCGTGTAAAGAAAAAATATAATCTGCCAACATCACAATCGGTCAAATCTGCCCAAATTTCTCTGACGTGTTGTTCAGAGTATGAACTTACTAACTGGTAGTACCAGTGAAATATAACTTACACTGAATTTTTTATATTCGCCCTTTTAGCAGCTGTCGAACGGAAAAGACCGTGGGCTTTGTCCAAATATAAGTAATTATTTTACCAGTTTTGAGAGGATTTCAATTGATGGGAAATTACAGTTACAAACTAAATACCTTTCTGCAACACATGAAGTCATTAGCATTCACTGTCAATCGGTATTATGTCAATCATACTTTTCAAAGATTATAGACAGAGTCTTTGTTTACATTTTTATCGTAACCGGTGCATTTGTAAAAATCACTTTAGTTTGAAAAATCAAAGTATGCGAAGAGCTATGGTACGGTCTCTAAAAAAGGCAATGGAATATGCACCATCCCCTGTCCCCTCCCGTCGTCCCTAACGTCGACTTAAACGGATTTCAGATATTAGTAACATGGAATAGATTCCATGATAACGAAGGACCAGAAAACGCGACAGTGTAATCTAAGTATTGGAATACTGTTTACAGCTGGCACTAAGCATTTACGAGCTCTTAGTAACTTTAATATGAAAAGCACTGGAAGCATAGAATGCAGCAAATATATATGATAAGTTCTCTAAATAGTTAGGATACTGTTTTCATGTTCTTCTTTGTTGATTGATAAATTGTTATGAAGGCTTACCATGTATGTTTTATGTACCTATGAATATCAAGGTTGGAACTTAAGATCAGAAACTCTAAAACATAGCTGTAGTGTTGAAATAAACGATATATATCCGACAAATGTAAAATCCATTCCGGCAATCTATGAAGGAACAGAAATATGGAAGACAGCCTACTAAACAAATACACATTCAAGTCTTTGGTCAATTCATTTCTATGTATTTTGTTATAAACTTTTTCAGTTTGCATGAGTTAACGGTTAGTATCTTATTCCACTTCATTTTGTTTTACTTCAGCGAGAAAATGGCCATATATGTAAAGCGCCCTTGAACGTGTTTTATCGTGGAAATGGTGCTATATAAATCTGGTATAATAATTATAATAATATTAATGATAAGATAATGATGATAAAAATATACTGTAAAGTTTGTCATTTGTCACTCTTAAAGTCGTACTTAAATGATAAAAATGCAACTAGCTTTGGTGATAGAAATATGTTAGAAAGTAATGATGTTTTTTGTTTTTTTGTTTATATTATCTAACTTTTATTTTAACAATGATGTTTGTAAATATGTTAAACCTCTCTTGTTAAACCTGTTAACTGGAATGATTGACCAAAATATTACTTAAATTACATTTCAATAAACTGTTGCTGTAATAATATTTAATGATATAGATCTGTTTAAGTTAGTGCTAGAAAGCTTGAGTATATCTTACAGTACATTACGTCCCATTAAGAAAGTAGACGGACACTGCTAATCCTGACGAACATATTTTATCATCACAATAGTAGCAACTGTCTCAGAGTGTCTCAAAAGAGTAGTAACTGTCTCAGAGTGTCTCACAAGAGTAGTAACTGTCTCAGAGTGTCTCACAAGAGTAGTAACTGTCTTAGAGTGTCTCACAAGAGTAGTAACTGTCTCAGAGTGTCTCACAAGAGTAGTAACTGTCTCAGTGTCTCACAAGAGTAGTAACTGTCTCAGAGTGTCTCACAAGAGTAGTAACTGTCTCAGTGTCTCACAAGAGTAGTAACTGTCTCAGAGTGTCTCACAAGAGTAGTAACTGTCTCAGAGTGTCTCACAAGAGTAGTAACTGTCTCAGTGTCTCACAAGAGTAGTAACTGTCTCAGAGTGTCTCAGAAGAGTAGTAACTGTCTCAGAGTGTCTCACAAGAGTAGTAACTGTCTCAGAGTGTCTCACAAGAGTAGTAACTGTCTCAGTGTCTCATCTCACAAGAGTAGTAACTGTCTCAGAGTGTCTCACAAGAGTAGTAACTGTCTCAGAGTGTCTCACAAGAGTAGTAACTGTCTCAGTGTCTCACAAGAGTAGTAACTGTCTCAGAGTGTCTCAGAAGAGTAGTAACTGTCTCAGAGTGTCTCACAAGAGTAGTAACTGTCTCAGAGTGTCTCACAAGAGTAGTAACTGTCTCAGTGTCTCATCTCACAAGAGTAGTAACTGTCTCAGAGTGTCTCACAAGAGTAGTAACTGTCTCAGTGTCTCACAAGAGTAGTAACTGTCTCAGAGTGTCTCAGAAGAGAAGTAACTGTCTCAGAGTGTCTCACAAGAGTAGTAACTGTCTCAGTGTCTCACAAGAGTAGTAACTGTCTCAGAGTGCCTCACAAGAGTAGTAACTGTCTCAGAGTGTCTCAGAAGAGTAGTAACTGTCTCAGAGTGTCTCACAAGAGTAGTAACTGTCTCAGTGTCTCACAAGAGTAGTAACTGTCTCAGAGTGTCTCACAAGAGTAGTAACTGTCTCAGTGTCTCACAAGAGTAGTAACTGTCTCAGAGTGTCTCACAAGAGTAGTAACTGTCTCAGTGTCTCACAAGAGTAGTAACTGTCTCAGAGTGCCTCACAAGAGTAGTAACTGTCTCAGAGTGTCTCAGAAGAGTAGTAACTGTCTCAGAGTGTCTCACAAGAGTAGTAACTGTCTCAGTGTCTCACAAGAGTAGTAACTGTCTCAGAGTGCCTCACAAGAGTAGTAACTGTCTCAGAGTGTCTCAGAAGAGTAGTAACTGTCTCAGAGTGTCTCACAAGAGTAGTAACTGTCTCAGTGTCTCACAAGAGTAGTAACTGTCTCAGAGTGTCTCACAAGAGTAGTAACTGTCTCAGTGTCTCACAAGAGTAGTAACTGTCTCAGAGTGTCTCACAAGAGTAGTAACTGTCTCAGAGTGTCTCACAAGAGCAGTAACTGTCTCAGTGTCTCACAAGAGCAGTAACTGTCTCAGTGTCTCACAAGAGCAGTAACTGTCTCAGTGTCTCGCAAGAGTAGTAACTGTCTCAGTGTCTCGCAAGAGCAGTAACTGTCTCAGTTTCTCACAAGACCAGTAACTGTCTTAAAGTGTCTCACAAGAGTAGTAACTGTCTCAGAGTGTCTCACAAGAGTAGTAACTGTCTCAGTGTCTCACAAGAGTAGTAACTGTCTTAGAGTGTCTCACAAGAGTAGTAACTGTCTTAGAGTGTCTCACAAGAGCAGTAACTGTCTCAGTGTCTCACAAGAGCAGTAACTGTCTTAAAGTGTCTCACAAGAGTAGTAACAATCTCAGAGTGTCTCACAAGAGTAGTAACTGTCTCAGTGTCTCACAAGAGAAGTAACTGTCTCAGAGTGTCTCACAAGAGTAATAACTGTCTCAGAGTGTCTCACAAGAGCAGTAACTGTCTCAGTGTCTCACAAGAGTAGTAACTGTCTCAGAGTGTCTCACAAGAGCAGTAACTGTCTCAGAGTGTCTCACAAGAGCAGTAACTGTCTTAGTGTCTCACAAGAGTAGTAGCTGTCTCAGAGTGTCTCACAAGAGTAGTATCTGTCTTAGTGTCTCACAAGAGTAGTAACTGTCTTAGTGTCGCACAAGAGTAGTAACTGTCTTAGTGTCTCACAAGAGTAGTAACTGTCTCAGAGTGTCTCACAAGAGCAGTAACTGTCTCAGAGTGTCTCACAAGAGTAGTAACTGTCTTAGTGTCTCACAAGAGTAGTAACTGTCTCAGAGTGTCTCACAAGAGTAGTAACTGTCTCAGAGTGTCTCACAAGAGTAGTAACTGTCTCAGAGTGTCTCACAAGAGTAGTAACTGTCTTAGTGTCTCACAAGAGTAGTAACTGTCTCAGTGTCTCACAAGAGTAGTAACTGTCTCAGAGTGTCTCACAAGAGTAGTAACTGTCTCAGAGTGTCTCACAAGAGTAGTAAAATGAACCGTGCCATGGGAAAACCAACATAGTGGCTTTGCGACCAATATGGATCCAGACCAGCCTGTGCATCCGCGCAGTCTGGTCAGGATCCATGCTGTTCGCTAACGGTTTCTCTAATTGCTATAGGCTTGGAAAGCGAACATCACTATGTTGGTTTTCTCATGGCACGGCTCAAATGTATTCCCGTGCTTGGACTCAGTAATGTTGCAATTTATGGATATAAGTGTTCATGCAATTATGTGGGATGCTGCATACTTCATTACCTCGCACATCTTTATATAGCTTTACGACGTAATAGTGTTCAAATACTTTATCACAATTTTGTTCTTTTTTGTACCAGTGTTGACCGTTCGAAGTTTTGGACGCGTCTGCAACTTCTTAATGGTAATATAGTAAATGAAGCACAAAACAATAGCATCCCCACTAAAGTCATTTGAGAATCTATCATATCCACAGACTGAACGAATTACATCATTTTGTATTTTGTATTCATGCACGAGTTGGTTGACAAAAGTTAATTTGAAATATCATGTTTCGGAACACTTGTGGTGACGGAGAAATTCATTATAAGCGCATTATTTCAAATTTAATAGACGTATGATATCAATGCTATTCAGAAATTTTTGTAAAAAGTCGATGGATATGCATCAAAATGAAATTTGCTAAAGTATGCAACCGGTTTACAGGAGACTTTTCGTTCCATGTCAAAGAATTTACAGAACAGTGTACTTATTGTTTATGAGATATTTCATACTAAAATATTATAACGTTCTAAGTTATAATAACAACAACAAAAGTGAAATATTTCTAAATCATCTTTGATTTTTTCCTCAATGAGTGAGGTATACATTACCGCAGTTTTCAAGATGACTTCCAGATCTACAGCCAAGGATAACTCCAGTTTCATCAACGTCGTATAGACATTTAAGATGCGCGGGAATAACTTTAACATCCCCTTCACATGTTAGAATCTCTGCATCTGGGACGTAGTCTAAATGCAAATATTTATAATTAATTAACTAAATTGGTTACTTTTTCAAACATTTATTTAAAGTATTCAAATCTTTATCATATTAATCAAATCAATAATACATACAAGAAAATATCGACATCTCAAAAGTATGAGGTCGAAAGTATTACTTGCAACATTTGATTTATGCATTCTCGTAAACTGCATTTAAAGGAACATTGCCAGAACTAAAATCATTACCATGTTTATTTAACTATACATGCAATTTTGAATGCAAAAATCATATAGTAGATAGAGCGAAAGCAGCCGCTGAAATATAACCTTTCATTATAGGCAATTGTAAAAGGCCCAATGTATATACAGTGTACTCAAAACTGCACGTTTGCACACGCTACGTTTGATCCTGACATGTTGATATATGAGATCATAACATGAAGTTTTATAGTCAATAACAGACTAAACTGGCATGATCTAAAACAATTAGATACAAGTTTACCATTTTAGAAATTAAATTGACAGCAATGAAAAAAGTTAATTCTTTATTTTTTACCGAAAATTAAATGTTTAACTATTTAAACGGCAGCAAAAAAAGGAAATAAAACGATTCTATTAAAGTCTGTTTCGTTGAAGCACTGAACATTAATAAAGAAATCTATAAAAATACATGACTGAAAAGACAAGATATATAAAGGAATTTCGTTTGTCTTATATGAAATGTAAAATATTTAATTTAAAAATACATGACTGAAAAACTGATATATAAAGGATTTCGTTTGATATGAAATGTAAAATATATTTATTTATAAAAATACATTACTGAAAAGACATGATATATAAAGGAATTTCGTTTGTCTTATATGAAATGTAAAATATATTTAATTTATAAAAATACATGACTGAAAAGACATGATATATAAAGGAATTTCGTTTGTCATATATGAAATGTAAAATATATTTTATTTATAAAAATACATTACTGGAAAGACATGATATATAAAGGAATTTCGTTTGTCTTATATGAAATGTAAAATATATTTAATTTATAAAAATACATGACTGAAAAGACATGATATATAAAGGAATTTCGTTTGTCATATATGAAATGTAAAATATATTTTATTTATAAAAATACATTACTGGAAAGACATAATATATAAAGGAATTTCGTTTGTCTTATATGAAATGTAAAATATATTTCCCTTAATATATCTCTTACCTTACACTTTTACATTTTTACTCGTCTGTGTTACAGTCAACGAAAGATATCGCGATTTGACGACAGACACACTTTGAGCAATGTACTTACATGTTTCGGTCTTGATAAATTTGTAAGTAAAAAGTTTTGCTTACCGTGTTTACATGTTATTGGTCCAGGAAATATTTCCATATATTCGTTCTGTGGTTCTAGATACGCCATTTGTCTGTATATGAAAACTTCTTCGTAACTGAAGGTTAGTTTCGAGCTTAAACTTTCTTCCACTTCTGATGTATTATTATAACCAGTACATGATTTTTCTAACCTAAAACATGTGAAAATATGTAAAATAGATGAAAACAGTTATTTTTTATTAGAATTACATGTGAAATACGTACAATGAATAGTTAGAATGAAAATCCTATTTTCACCCAGCTGATTGATTCAACACATGAAAAATCCTTTACGTTGAAGTCCAATGAAAACTCAACACAAAAAGTACCTACTTTTCACCATAAAAAGTTTTATGGCACAATTGAAACACAGCTATACCACAAATCTGCTACAAAAAAGACAGACAGACAGGTAAAAGAACATCATGAGTAACTGTACCTACACAACTGTATTTAGTTCATTATTCTGTGAATATGTTTTCGGTAAAGTAAAGAAATTTAAAAATAGTGTGGAATCTTTTTCAGTGTTGTTATATTTTCTGGTCCTTCGGGATTATTGATTTCAACTAATTTAGACTTGAGTATTGAATATTGCTTAAGTCGGTGCTAGGGGGCATGGGCAGTGTTGCATTTTTCATTACTGCTCATAACAGACTCGATCAAACCAAGTCTGCAATTTTCACTGTTTGCCTTGTTCTCGGTGCTTCCGAGGGATCTACATTCCAGCTTTTTAGGCAAAAATCTAATAAAGATTCACTTTTGAACTTAATACATTATGCATATCGGTGATGAATGCTTTAATACAATATCTGTTGAATATTGCAGTTTCAAAATGAACTATTTTAAGCAGTTGAGGAAAAGAAGGGTAAAAGAGTTTTAGTTTACGTGATGTCACGGTTTATGTAGACTTCAAAGATGACACAATCACAATGTTTGTATGTATGCACGTAGTTTGGATCATCAATGACCGCAGCCGCAGCGTGTGAGGGGATGCAGGTTTGCTTAATCTGAAACAAGTATGTGGTTACAATTTTTTTTTACTATTTCTAACATTCTAACCAGAAACAACATGCTGTCTATACCTACACAATTCTTGAATTGTCAGTTTTCAAGCATTATATTTTAAACTGGGGAATAAGTGTTTGTTTGTCCTAGGTTACCATTATTTATCATTTCTGTCATACACACGGCAATAAAATGGACTTAATTTCAGTATTTCCTTTAGCATGGTGTTTGCCTGGCATTTTGCATTACCTCTTGCATACATGTGTATTCTGGTTTCTTCATCAGATCGGACAAAAAGTAATCATGTTGTGCCACGTTAATGTTGCTGATCAAGAACAAACGAAGGTCGATGCAGCACACAAAATCCATAACGAGTTCCCTATTTTGCACAATGGTATAGATCTTTCCAGCTGTAAGTACCGAATCGAAATCACAGAAAACCTCCATGTCGCCTGAAAAGCATAAGGAAATCGATTTAACTATAACTTAAACTTTGATTCACATGGTTTCGTAATCAGTTTTACACGACCAAAGATAAGTCCGCTCGCACTAATAGACAACACCTTTATTATTCATTAATAGCCCGATCACTGTATTTTTGTGTACACAAAACAACACAGTTTCAGGTATAAGGCAAATTGTTAACAGATTTTACCAAACACATACACTTTGGAAAATAACGCATTTTATTAAATAAGGCAAGTATTATCGTTGCGTAGCTACGAATTGCTGTTTTGTGGGACAGAATTCTTTTAACATAGTATTTCTTTACCCATTTTCATTATTATGTTATACTGATTCCTTTGTTTCAAATGCTAATCTTATTCTTTAATATTTACCAATAACATACGGCCCTGACTTTCTATAACCAGCTTCCCACCATTGGTCGCATGTTGTAAAGTCTTTTTCATCACAATTTCTTTCGTCAGTTCCGTCTTCGCAATCCGTATACCTGTCACAGCGCAATCGTAGCGGAATGCATCTAGCGACATCACAGTGAAACGCTTTTCCTTCTTCACATGTATCTGTCATCAAAAGAAAATTTCAACTGGTAACATTTTACGTCGTAGACTTTATTTCCAGAGTCTCACATTGGTCACATTCAACCAAGATGCAATCATAAACGCTAAAATTATATTTAACATAATGAAATTATCATTACCGGCTTTCCATACATGTGTGTAGTACTGATGGTATGTGTGTGTGCGTGTGCATGTGTGTTCGGTTTAAACGTGTTTTTTCTTTCAACAATTTCAGTAATATACACAATGATGCCTACTTGTAGCAGTGAGCACAATGTACAAGTTTATACTGCTGCCTCATTGGAATATCATGCCGTAGCCACGTGACATGATAACTCCCCAGTCGTATTATACGGACTCAGGGCTGACTAGTCCTAGCACTATTCTCTTCATGCTGAACGCCAATCAAGGAAGATACTGGTATAAGTTTTAACGTCTTTTGTACGACGCGGCCAGGGATTGAACCTAAGACCTTCAACACTCGAAGAATTGAAGGTAAAATTTACATATTTAATATGAGGCTATTTAAGTTCAGACTTTATTTTGCGATTTCATGGTAGGCAGCTTTTGCGGTATTGTTTATTCGAAAAACACGAGTATTATTTGTTTTGGGACATAATGCGAAATAACATACAATTTGAATTCGCGAATGGCATTTTATGCGAATACTATGAACATATGCGAAATTACATGCATATCTATATATTCTGCCTGTTATTACCCTTATAATAGGCTACTGAAAGGTCGAGGACATCCGCTTCAGTACCCTACAAAGTTTAAATAATATATAGGTGGTAAGCATATCAATAGCTCCATCATTTACATGTATATTATACATTTTTATTTTACCCCTTTCTTGAATAGTAATTCACAAATATTTCATTGCTATAAAAGATCTATATATACCGCATAATAACTCATCGCTTTTATCAAAACAATCCGGTACAGAGTCGCATCTTTTGTCTTGTAGTATACATTGCCCGTTGTCACATTCATATTCCATAAAGGAACATGCTCCAAAATCTAGAAAGAGAATTGACATTATGCAGCCATAAATATGGCTTTATACTTTCATGAATATAGCAGTTACGGGTGCTTTTGATTTGACATTCGTGTAATTCGAAAGTGTTATAAAGTAGTTATACACTAGTTAGAATTAATAAGGGCAATATAATTTTTAACGACATATGAAAACGGGTTTTTTATATTTGGATCAACTCTGAACGATAATTCACATAAGATTGTTAATACTATATTTGTACTTTATTTGTATTTGTTAGGTTTAACGTCGCACTGACACAATTATAGGTCATATGGATTAATAAATGAATGTGCACATTTGCTTTGTATAAGAAAATAACAAAGAAATGGAATTTCATTTCTAACTAAAAAACGAAATACATACCGCAGTTTTCGTCTGACCGATCGATGCAATCAGGTACAAAATTACACATCTGACTGATATGTATGATGTCCCCTTCAGCACACTTGTACTGGTCAGGCAAACTTGACATGTCATCTGCAGTTAAACATTTTTATAATAACGAGACTATTGATTTCGATTCCGTGATGAGCAAAACGTATGAGCCAGAGGATAGTTCGGTTTCTATTAACCTGATCTCATGTTATTTTTTGCTCGTCCAGGGTGACGTTGTATTCATTTATCGTTCAAAAATCATGAATTAGTTTATGGACATACTTTTTATTGTATTATCACTTTATCCATAGATGAAACTTGAAATACATAAATTTAGATATCCATTACGTTTTCTATAATATGTTAAATGTGATAGCACTACATAAGGATTTTCATCACATATTATACTGTAATCATACCAGGGAATGTATGGTTACAAAATTGTTCATCTGAAGCATCCAAGCAGTCTATTACTCCGTCACAAAAGACAGTGATAGAAATCCATTCTTCTGATTTGTTACAGTGGAAAAACGAGCCGCTCTCAAAATTTGATGGCAATTCTGGATATAACTGCAAGCTATTGGCAAGATATTGAGCTGGAAGGGAAGATAAGGATAAAAATGAAATACATATGTATCTTCAATTTTACAAATGTTAAAAGTGAGAACTTAGTTGTGAAGGTGCTGTTAATTTCATATGTGAATAACAAAATAAGCAATGGCGTGTGACATTATAATTAACTTGACTTTATTATTGTTTCTTCGAGATGAAAATAGCTAACGTTGATAATTTATATAATTAGTTTTTACACGATTACTTTTTACTAACATACAAAGCTGAAATTCGGTGTTATTGCGCAATACAGTCAAAGAAAGAAGTCAAAGCGCCAAACATCTTAAGGACGCAGTGGCACACAAAACCATACATAGCGTATCAACATCTTGTAGATGTTGTCATGGATGTTATTGTGGCACATATCTTTGTACGACAACTAAATAAATTTCGTGAAAATTATGAAAAATTTCGAGAAAGTTCAATAATCTTGCAAAAATGATTAAACATTACGTGATTTTATTTTAAAAGTATAAGAAATTATTAGTTTATTCAGAGAGAAAATATCAAATAGTGCCCATTGCTACATACCAAAATCATTTCATTCTAGCTGTCATGAAAATAGTTTTAGATCATTATCTTATCCTCTGACAAAATTGCGAAAAATGAAATTTTCTCATACTTAGAATGTTTGGTTGAATAAATATATAATTATGTCTGTAATTATAGCATTCAGTTATAGAGCATTTATGCCAAACAAAAAATTATCAAAGCAGTCATTTTTCATGAAAAGAAAAGAAAGATGTCACAGAAATAACTTGTTATCGTATGTAGCTTTTCATGAAAAGAAAAAAAAGTGTGTCCCAAAAATAACTTGTTATCGTATGTAGTTTTTCATGACAAGAAAAGAAAGGTGTGCCAAAAGTAACTTGTTATCGTATGTAGTGTTGGCACAAACGAGAATTGACCGCCTGATACTAAGAAATATACCTTAAATGAATGAAAAATATCTTCGAAAAAAAAATAATTATCGTAAAGTTATCGTACACTATGCAGAAATAGGCTATGATAATGGAATGTATATGTTGGCGTATACAAAAACGTGACACAATAATAATTAGCTTAGGGAAAGATAATAATCATAGTTAAACATTTTTATATCACAATCTGCTCCCTATGCGTTTCAATGGTATTGTTGACATCAAACCTTTCACCAGCCCATAGCTTATGCTTAACAGAATTTACACATTCAAACCACTTTTTTCTTTAAAATGTAAAGTCCTGTTTCACATTAACTAAATGCTCTTTTTCCATTCCTAAAATATCGAAAAGTTATAGAACACTAACTTTTCATGTTTTTCCAACAGTCTGTTTCGTCTGAGTAATCCAAACAATCAAATCTAGCGTCACATTTCCTAGACATAGAAATGGTTTGCTCATTTCTACATGTAAACTGTTCAGTAATTGCTTCATACACTATGCTTTCCTGTGCTCTTCGTGATTGTTTTGTCGCTTCTGTAAAACCTCATGAAAAAAGAATTTAAATATAATACTTTTACAAATACCTCATTGCTCTATCAAAACGTATGTATATTGGATCAATTAAATCTTTACAGTATTATCTGGATCATTATTATATCTGAAATCATGTTTCTTGATTTTTGTATGTTCACAAGTGATTTATTTTTCAACGGATGGAGCTTATGTATGCAATTCTCGCCATTTTCTTACAAAAATAATATTCGTAACAGATGACACACATTCAAACGTGACACATAAGACTAAAATGCCTCTTAAATGGGCCACAGTCAAACAAGACGAACTTTATTCTTATCAACAAGGCATCTTCGTCTTAACCAGCCCGCCCGCTTAGCTCAGTAGTAGAGCGTTGGTCTACGGATCGCGGGGTCGCGAGTTCGATCCTCGGGCGGGGCGCATGTTCTCCGTGACTATTTGATAAACGACATCGTGTCTGAAATCATTAGTCCTCCATCTCTGATTCAAGTTGGCAGTTACTTGCGGGAGAATAGGTGTGTACTGGTACAGAACCCAGGAACACTGGTTAGGTTAACTGCCCACCGTTACATGATTGAAATACTGTGGAAAACGGCGTTAAACGCCCCAGCCCCGCTCCCCACGCCCCTACAAAAAAAATCGTCTTAACCAAATTTGCAGGCAACAAAGGTACAATTATAATATTAATCAAAAACAGTATACCAACCGACAACATCACATGGTTCCCAAGCTTCATCAGAGATATAACACCATAAAAACCCGTCGTCTAGAGGATCACGGCACTTGTTGCCCTCTAATTGATTATTAGCCTGTGCATTTGGCAGTTTAGTAGCAAAGACGTTGTTCCAGGGCCGACACGCCTTTCCAGTTGCTGTGAAATTCAGCGGTCCTTTATATTTTTTATAAACAATGCCCAATCCATATGTCTCTAAATCTAAATATAAAACACAGGATGACGCTTTAACATATACTTATATTCCTGTTTTATACCTGTATTATACCTGTTAGAGCATAAATATGTCGAATGCATGTTACTTTTATTTCATTTGTTTACTAGTTTATTTCCTTATTTCTTTATAGTTTTTATGAAAATTCGTGGATATGTCATTGTATTTTTCCTTTAAATTAGAAAACAGATGTAGCGTATCCGAACTTAACATTAACTCATGGCTCTTTTCAGACCTGCGAGTACACATGGTTCCCATCGGATTTCTTGATCCGTAGTGAAGCACCAAAGATAACCACTGTTCCAAGGATCTCGACAGTAATTTTCAACGCTCGCCAGACTTTCTCCTGGAAAGGCATAACTATGGGCATGTTGTGCGTGTGGGAATGTAGAGTCCCACCTTTGGCATGTTTTACCAGAATACGTTGTATTAACCGTTCCGGTGTATTTAAGATATCCATCAAATGAGTTATTCTTGAATGGCACTGAAATGAAGAAAACAGCAGGTTATTTAACATGAATTACCATTATTATGATATAAAGATATTTGATGATTAAAGCTGATTATCGGAGGCAACAGTAATCATTTCTTTATGAATAACAATAACGAAAGAAGCGAATAACAATACGGTAAAGAAGTATTTACTAATAATGTCACACTCCTCCCATTCTAATGAAACTTCTTGCGTATAGCACCAAAGGTAATTATCATTGGTCGGGTCTCTACAAAAGTTTTCTGCCGCAACAATTGATCTTCCAGGAAACATTGTATCGTCAAGGTAGCTGTCATGTATCCAAGCACTTCCAGGTTGGAACTTCCTATCCTCATTTGACCAGAATGTACAAGATAAACCAGAGGGTGTTGTATTTACCTTCCCATCGTACCCATGAACCGAAAGTTGTTCCGGAATTAATACCCATTCTTCTTTTTGCGGCCAATATTTTTCAACAGCTTGATAAAGAAAATGAATATATTACGCTAACACATATTACTGTAAGTGTACTTATATCAGCGCAGCTTAATTTTAGCGCAAACGCCTTAAATTGAGTAGTTTCGACGTGTATAAGTAATGTAAATCCAGTTAGGACTGTTTAAAGAGTACTGGCAACACTTATGAAAATATGACAGCTATATATATGTTATATTTCATTACGAGCGTAAATCTTTGTACACTCTTAAGCCTAAAGAAACTTGAAGATTTGAGCTTGTTCCATTGCACTATACCATTGACTTATTTTACAAATGAAATTTTAGCTTGTTTCCTTTCAAAATTAAGTAAGCTCAAAAGCGGACATGATATTTGCCTGTATGATCACTTATCATCAAAAAGACTCAATAAAAATGCAACAGAATACAGTGGTATCCGTCTAAGAAAATAGAATACATGTATCTGCATTTATGTGTGTTTCACAGACGAAGTATTCTGCAAGTTGACTTTCACAGTCCTCAGTTTCCCAGGTATTGTCCTTGTCATATATCCTATAGTTCATGCGTGTGCAGTTTCCAATCGAAGGTTCCCCTATATTCCTACAAGAAGAAATTGAAAAGACTTAAACAGAAACTGAACTGGATTATCAATAAGTAATTAAAATCGTGAAACTACTTAACCCCCAGAGAAGCACATACCTGTTGTGACATAAGATTTTTTGTAACATTTATATTTTTGCGATTTTAAACTCAGGCTGGTACGTACAATGCAGTAAAATGATTATTATCGTAGAAAAGGACGATGCTTGATTCATAGATATCAAGTGAATTACCATGCTGTAAACGTTACGGGACTATTGTCCTCCCACAAAGCAGTAGTAACATCGTTGTCTTTCAAAAATGCCCGGTGCAAACCTATAACATAAAAAGGCATTTTTAGCTCCATGTTGCTTATCTTCTACTGACTTCTCTCATGATCCTTGCCTACCGTTTGGTTATGTCTAAAAATCTATGTTGTCGTTGGTAAAAATTTAATAATATTTAATTCAAGTACATTTTGTATCTACCTATATATAGGTAACAATGTAAAATGGTAGATTTTCAAGTCATAGACGAAGCAAACAAAAAACGCAACTGGCATTTACTATTTTGTTCCATTTGTACTAAATCATTCTATCATCGAAAGCAAAATCTACTAAATAATCGAAATGCCCTAATGACGAAGATAGGGCCGGTTTTCATGATAATAAAATTGACGTACAATTTTATCATTTCTCATAAGCAAGCAAGTGAAATATATTGCATCGTTTCAATCTTCTAAGTTACATATGATCAGCACATCTTAGTATCTTACCAATATGAGTGTAGTAGCTCGCATTAATATGTACACCGGCCAATATATTAACTGGGAAAGGCTGGTTATCGGTGTATCTGTTTTCCCTTAACAGTGACTTTATAAACTTTAGTTCAGCCTTTGATCTGATAGACACCAGATGCATATTTTTGTGCCAACATTCCTCTCCGGCATATCTCCAGTTAGTTAGTTGAGGAAAGAGACTGTAGCATTTTTGAAACTCTTCAGAACAATCTATAACATAAAGAAAAGAATGCAAAATTGATCATAAAACTACTTTAAAGATTTTGAATGAAGTTTGAAAGGCGGAAGAACAAACATACAAAATTGTACAATTTAAGGCGAAATTAAAACATATCATATCCCACTTAAAAATATCTGGAATTCAGGTCTTAAAGGTAACTATGAATCCGAGGTGATATCAGTGTTATATAAGCATAAATGTATCTCTCATATTTTTCACGTTGACATAACTACCCCTTCCCCCACCCCACACAAACTTTTACCGATGAAAAGAAGTTTTGAAATGTACATTTTGCTGTTTTAAAGCCAAACAGGAAGAGATATATTTTCAGAAGAAAAAAAAAACACTTTTATACATGGCCGAATTTTTATAAAAATTTAGCTCATTTTGTTTTAATCCATACTTACTAGACTAGATAATATAAAGAACTGCGTTGAACATTCATTATATATATTACATCAGACTGAAGCAAATAGCAGCAAAAAATAAGGACGACTTTTTCCGCAACAAGTAGAATCTGATAGGTTAAATGGAATATATTTAGGCATAGCCTGATTATTTATCATTCGTTTACGATTTAAGCATTCATAAAAATGAAATATATATGAAGAAACATAAGAAAAGCCTGGTCTGAAATTACAAACTGCACAGTTTATCACACCTTAACATGCAGTCAACACAAATGAAACCATTCTAATTCTCAATGAATGGAAAAAATTAATTTAATGATGAATTGTATAAATAAACAATTACATGGGCAATTCCTAGATCCTCTACAGCTTATTATATCGAAGCCTTCCCCTATACAAGATTTTCCGCCACTTGCAGGAGATGGATTCGTACAGGTTCGCGTCCTTGTCTTATTTCCAGTACCACAATGCTCTGAGCACGTCGTCCAAGGTGACCAAGATGACCAATTCCCATCAACTTAAAATCAGAAATGCTTAAAATACATAACTTGAGAAATGAAATGATAATCTAGTTGACAAGTTTTCGACGTCTCTTTTATTTTAATTTAGCTATGTTGGAAGTATTTAAATTGCATCTTAAAGCAAAGAACAAAGTGAAACAAATTTAGTTGAATCTGATCATGATCTCATCTCTAACGTCAATTAGCACTTGATTCTGCAGAACCGCAATACTACAGTTACATTGAAATATCCTATTCAATATTGATGCAATGAAATTAACTGAAAGTAAATGCTCACGGACTTTAAATTTGGATTTAGTACGATGCTGAGTAGTATTATTCATTAATTTGTTTTCATATTGTTTATGCAACACATCTACATAAATCGTATTTAATGAGCCATGCGACTCTATATAAACTCCAAAAATGTCCGTGACTTTCATATACAATGTACTTACAATACATGTTATATGCTACTTGTGTTAAAACTTACCAGTTTTCTGATCTTCACAATTGTCTTCATAATCCTTTTCGGCTAACATTGTTGTAAACAAATGTATACAATTATTATTATAAAAAACAATTTCTAACTAAACTATTTAAATACATATTACATCAGCTTAGTTATGCTTCTGTCAAAATCGTTTTAGCAACAACTAACCAATAATATAATACAAAAGTGCAATTTGTAAATCATAGATGCATAAGTGCATATTGCTTGAGAAAAAATTGTATTTTGCGTTCGAAAGAAAGCTTAATTAGTATAACAAAGGGTACCACGTCCCGTTTATGTAAAATTCAAAATCTACCATTTTGTAAATAATTTATACGTAAGTTAAAGCATTACACATTCAAGTGCAAAACTGTCTGAAAAGACTTACCTTTTTGTCCATATATTTCCACTTCGCACAAATGGAAGAACTCCATAATGCCCATCATCTGCAATTTTAGATACTTCGCAACCGTCCCTAATAGATCGATTGTTTTGGTTGTCCGAAAAATTGGCTCACCACATTTGAAATACTTGGTCGACATGTCACATTTCTTAATCCCTGCACTCAGTTCAATGCTTCTAGTGATAGTTGTAGTTCTAGTTTTACCTTTTGAAACCAATATATAAAGAAAGTAAGCTTTTTCTACAGTACGCAGATCTTAAATATTTGTAATTATTTTCGAGTATTAGGAGACAGAAGATGTAACTATATATCATTTTGGCATTTCCATTGATATATCCACATTCAGCAGTGGTATTATTTCTTAATGAATTTTAAACTACCTTTTAAAATTGTTACAGATGCATGCTCCGCCTCGAAAGCTTAGTAGTAGAGCGCCAGGTTCGACAGCGGAAGGTCATGGGTTTACTCATTGACTTTGCCATACCGAAGACGTGAAAAATGGTAAAAGTATCCGCTAGTCCAGTTTAAGTATAATGTGACAAGAGGGAATTTTATTCCACGTGTCAATGGTAAATGATATCAAGAAGGCAACCTTATAAAGTTTGGCATTATCATAATTGTTTCCAGAAGGCACCGTCGTTCATACACAAAAGAGACGTCTAACGCGTAAACATGCATGCATGTGTGCACAAACACGCACGAATGAAAATCATGCTTCCATATGAGAAATATATATTATTTCGTATAGCGCAAAGGATGAGCCTTTTGCTTTATTCAATATTAATATAAAACGTATTATAGGTGTTTCAGCTTTGCAAACGATGTTATTATATTCAATTTATTGTCTTCCCTATTAGATGAGTTCATAAAGAAAATTTAAAAGATTTTTTTTACATATACATTGTGTCTGTCTATCTACAATTAGATAAGTAGTAAGATAAGGATAATTTGCTTACGTATTTTTGTTTAACTAATAATAAAATTTGCCTTTTCAAAATATCTTATGGAGGAGTATATTTCTATCTCAAACGGAAATCTAAGGAACTGAAGTCGAACTTGAAATAAATTTTTAGCGTAAAAGAAGAAGGTAATAAAACAGTATAAACGCGTGGAATTTTGAGCAAGCTGAAAGATCAAAATTAAAATTTTCGAAAGAATGACATTAAGTTTCGCTGACAATAAATTTCGAACCAACTCGGGGATCATAACTAGAATCAATAGGAAACAGCGAAGATATAACTGAAAACAGACCTAGCTGGTAGATCGAAATTAAAACATTTAAGCTAGTACTTTGGCACCTTGAATATTTTCGAAATGCATGTCAGGCACGAAATTAAATTCGATCTCACATGAATATTTCAAATGTTAGATTTACATTTAATCCTAGCTTTAATTTGTTTTTTTAAATTACATATTCGGCGTTTTAAAAAATTGAATTTCGATATACCCGAAAGGGCATGATCTTTAAAGGTTGAATTATGATCTTGAGCAGATCCTAGATGCAGAACTACATTGAAATTCAGTTTTTCAAGCTTTTGAGTACGATTTTTGGGCTTACTCGGCATTCAATGTTAGCTCGACATTTGATTTTCTAGGAACAGGCTGTTAATTCAGTAGCAGGCTTTCGGGTTTTTGAATATTATTTTTACAATAACCGTTCTCATATATCATTACAATCACTGTAAGAGTAAAACGAGCACAAACAGGTCGTCTAACACAATATGAATGAAACTGTTGTAGGCGTGGTCGAGGATAAAATTACACTACTTAAGTGACTAAAAAATGCTCTTTTCAGAACGCCGGCTCAATATAAACATTAAGTTGTTTTACCGACAAAATTACATGTACGTAGAAACCAAAGAATATGTACGCATTATGTAACAGTTCTTCACTTAAAATGTCCCCACTTGACTCAGTCGTAGAATTTTTCAGACTATTCATGTTGTAAAATAGCGAAAATAGAAAACGTCACAGGTCGCTCAACACGACAAAAATGAAAATGCTGCAGGCTCGGTTTGATTGAGTTTTGGTTTCAAAACCTTGCTTTTAAAAATGCTCTCCACCTTACTTCCGGAAGATTGGTACTTTAATTTAGTTACCTGTGTGTGATTGAAAAAAGGTCGAGAGGAGAACCTAGTGACTTACTTCACTATCAAAATATACATTCGACCTTCTATTGTACTGGTGTGATTAAAAACCCAACAATTTAATTATAAATTTAAGGAACAGGGGATTTTGTCCACAAATTGAAATTTGTGTACATAATTTGTGTTAACATCTTTGACAAATACTATATAATTTAACTATTTGTAAGTCTTAAACTCTCCATAATATTCAAAGGAAAAATTTACTCCAATAATCGTTTCGGACGTACCATTTGTGATATAGTCATGCAGCTTGAGATAAAGTAAGTTATAAACATCTTGTAGGTCAACCATCCACCAGGGCTGATATTCATATTCAGTATGAAAACATGTAGATGGATTTTGGCTTGAATTTCCATCTATTCCAAGATTTGCACCGTGTGACAGATAGAGAGACGACATACTTGCTTTTTTCCCCTGTGCAACATTGCTTACTGAAAAAGGAGTAACAGGAAATCAATACTTTTATGGAGAAGATAAAACGAATGATAAACATTAAAGATTTTATTATCATTTAGAAAGGTCTCCTTTATTTAAATGGAAACTAACCAATTTTTCAGAACTATTGTTCTGAAACGAAAAACAAATGAAAAATAAAAATCTAATATGAATTATTTCGCCCAGTACTCCCTCATTCTGGAAGTAATGACAACTGCGCACTTCCGAAGATGTTTGACAGGCAAGAAGCATACGTGGATGACAAAAGAATGACTCCTTTCCAATACTGCCAAGTTTTATTGAAACCAATAGTACTGTTTTGAAAATAAGTTTCGAATAAGATGCATAACTAGCGAATTACAAATGAAATTTGAGCGTTCATTATATACATTAAAATATATTGTTCTTTTGTAATACATTCAAGGCAGATACTCAGTGCATATTTCATAGTGTTTTGTTTGTCCATTACAACGTTGCAGCTGACAAATGTGACAGCGTTAGACAGTTTCTTGAAGAAGTGGTACAACTCAATCATCCCGCTTA
Source organism: Mercenaria mercenaria (assembly GCF_021730395.1). Taxonomy (NCBI): domain Eukaryota; kingdom Metazoa; phylum Mollusca; class Bivalvia; order Venerida; family Veneridae; genus Mercenaria; species Mercenaria mercenaria. The sequence continues at coordinate 7,719,630 of NC_069375.1, read as the reverse complement.
TTCACAAGACCTAAGTCCTTGTAAATTATTCTTCTTTAAAGGCTGAAAAACATGCTGGCAGGGCGCAAATAATTATCAAATAAAGCACTCTGGAATGGTATCTTTCAATTATCTAAGACCTACCAAGGGAATACTACTCTGTGGCTTTCATCTTTTGCATTTCTCACCTGAAGAAGAACTTGGAAATCATGGGCGAATACTTTGAAGGAATAAACTAAATTTGAAGTCTATCCACAGATTGTGTATCATAATCCAGCACGACTGTCATTATTTTAGAATGACCCTGACTTAAGTACTTTCACGATTACTAGTTTCTTACCATTTGTCGTTTAGAGTTAGTTTAGGTGCGCGTCATAAACAGGATTAAGCTTACTGGTGTTTTTTTTCAGAGGTTGCGTTTTTCTTATGTATTTTCCCGATTAGATATTTTTACTTGTTTTATTTTTTTTTAGATATTTGTATCATAACTGAAGAATCAAACGTTAAGTCAAATAAATATACTTACTCCCACACTTTGCCGTTGGCAAACATTTCCTATATGATTTATCGGACCCCTCACAAAACTGGCCAGAAAAATATGGAGAAGGGTTGTCACATGCTCTCCTTCTAGGCTGTGTCGCATTGCAGAAGCATATTTGTGACCATGCTTCCCAGTTCCCCCACTGTCCATCAACTTGCCAAGTAAAAGATGAATAATAACAGTTAGTAAAATGTTATAGTAATCAGTAGCACAGTGTTTAGAAGGTTTGACTATTGTGCTAGCATTCCGGATTCGGTCGTTGGATCATACTAGAGTTAAGTGCTGTGTGATGCCTTTAATAGGTTCTATTACAAACAGAGGCGGTTTACACTGGAAAAGTGGTGAGTAAAAAAAAATCATGAGTTTGGTAAAAACAGGTTGTAGCATCAATTCTAATTAGGGACTTTCGTTCACTACCCATGTAAATTAGAAACATTTTGAAGGTAAAATGGCATGTATATGCTGGTTTCAAATTAACTCAATATATTTTATCCATAACTGTGGCAGAAAAAATACATAAAATTTGTTATATTCCAGTGTATGCACTAAAATGCGCAAGCGCTGTAGCTCTTGTCGGTATGAAATAATTTCATGACTGAAATTAACATTTTGGAAGTTTTATGACAAATCGCTTTCTAAAGCAATGACATGATAACTTCATTGTCTAATATATACCTAGTCACTATTCAGACTTGTTCGAAGCTAAATAATAACTAAGAGGAGCTTCATACCTGGGTCCGGATTGTCAAACGCAAGTTCTGAAGTCTGCAGGGGCTTTTCTGAAATATATTTGAGCAGAATCTCCTAGACAGCGTCTATAATTCATGAATGACTATAGAACAAACTAACGAAAAATTGTTCTAACTGTTTTCTTTCTTAATTATTACCTCTTAATTATTTGTTTGTTTGTTTGTTTGTCTGTTTTGGGGTTAACACCGTTTTTCAACAGTATTTCAGTCATGTAACGGCGGGCAGTTAACCTAACCAGTGTTCCTGGATTCTGTATAAGTACAAACCTGTTCTCCGCAAGTAATTGTCAACTTGCCCACAAGAATCAAAGGTGGAGGACTAATGATTTCAGACATAATGTCGTTTATCAAACAGTCACGGAGAACATGCGCCCCGCCCGAGGATCGAACTCGCGACCCCGCGATCCGTAGATCAACGCTCTTACCTACTGAGCTAAGCAGGCGGACTCTTAATTATTAGAATTGCTTTTAAAACCTTATAACAGTAATAATATAAAAGTGATATTAATAAACGAAAGATTTACCTTTACCAAGCAATAAAAAGAAAAGAAAACTGGCATAGCAAACCAACGCACACTTGTACATGCTGACAACATAGACGAATTATTATTAAATCACTCTTATCCACTTCCTGGTAATACCAGTACTGGTGGTGCCCAGTGAGAAGTTTTGGTATAGACCATAGCGGGTACCTAACCAAAGACCTGGTTCAGCGACATGCACTCTAGACTACTGATCCGGTTCGACTTGTCAAACAGCTTTACGTCGCCTATACTATAGCTAGTAAGCATTATTATAGTAATATTCCAGTATCGTACCCAGATGTCCAAACACTTTCATTTCGCACATTGTGATTAAGTTCTTTTCGTACAAGAGTTCAAATTTTACGTATCGGGCTAGTATATGATGCATGTCCACTGTCCGTATTGCGCCTATTATGCCACAAATGAAACCGGAAACAGACATATTTCTAATGTGAAGGCCTGTTGTTATCTCGGCATTGTGACGCACATCTGCATATAAAATAACAACTTCCTGTAATACAGTTATTTATAACTTCAAAAATAAATATGGCCAGTCGATTTGAATTTAAAACTATTCGAATCAGCCGTATTATAGGCACAAATTGTTTTATTTGCTTGAATTGCTGTTTTCATTATAAACTTATCTTTTTTCTTTTATTGTACATGTGTTAAAAGTGATAAGTAGCAACATATCAAAGATACTAATTCAAAATATAAATACGTGTATATAACAGCAAAATGTTGTCAAACCCAGAAAAGACGGAAACATGCTTCATCTTAGCACTGGTCATTATTACGCCATATCCATATATATGGGTTACAAAGAGACCTATACTAAATACCTTTGTATTAAGACTGCCTAGGGTAATATAAATTTGGCTAGATCTATGTCGATCTCCTCTGTTTTAATTTGGCGGGGTCTTTCTATAATTTATTAGAATCAAATTCAAGACGACAGAAACAACTTGCACTATCATGTACAAATTTTCATACAATAAACCGCTGTTATTTTGATTTAGTTTGACAGGAAACACTTTTTTGTCAGTACGGAGTGTATTTTTATAAGCGTTTTCTATACAGAAGTGTATATGCTTCAATATTACATAGAAATATTTACAAATTCATGTTATCCCTATTTGGACTGATTTTCTACACATTTTCAACAATCGTTTAATTGTTGCAAAAGGAACCTATCTAACACACAATTGCAAGATGTTATTCCCAATAATGAAACACTGGATATACATGTAAGACTTTTGACATCCCCTAAAAGGAAGCATCAGTAGCGTTGACATGAAAAAATGTTGCCGTAACACACTTACCACAACAGTCCATTCTCATGTGTATTTCTATCCAGTAGAGTGTGTAGACACCCTGTAAATCGAGTAATATCCATGGGTTATATGTAAACTTCGAGTGAAAACAAGTACCATAATTCATGTCTGCATGCAAAATTCCGTCTGTCACAGCCGAAGACGTATATCCAATTAACTGAGTTCCATACTGACTCGAACCAATTGTTGGTTTTCCCAAAGCAACGTTTGTCACTGAAATGATATAAGAGTAAACTTATTCCAGATTATTCTCTTGGAAATCGATAGTCAATGTAACCTATATGTATAATAAACAGATACAGTCTATGTGGTGAGCTGAAATAAAACTATACTCTTGTACAAATCTTATGAGATTCATAAGCATATACATCGGGTCAACCCTCGGCTGTTAAAAATGGATATAATATATACTGTAATGTATTTCTAATCATTTCTGAAACAAACGAACACGTGATAGTATTTAGTTTCGGGACCTGTAATCATGCTTTGATTAACGGTATTGCCTTTTACATCATTTACACTATGTACATTGTCACACCCTGAGTATGAGTTTCGACACAAAGAAATATTTCACGTTTTCCCTTGTTACTTTGATCAACTTCTTATTTTTCAAAATGTTTCAACATCTATCTTATATGAGACCCTATATATCAAGCAGCATTACAGGTCTTTTAAGGGGGCTTATTTGATATTTTGTTTTCTCGTTCTGGCGCAGCAATACAAAGACCGAAATCGCTTTGTCACCCTACCGAAAGTCTGCCACGACAAACATTATTATATGACGCCCTGCCAAACATATCATATGAAATGTTTCTCTGTCGGACGTTGTACTTTCACTTTCCAAAATTAAATTTTGACCGCAGCTCCTGTGTCACACAATTACAGAACACTATAACAAGATGACACAAAATGTAGAATGAGAACACAGTTGTCTACATAGGATTATGATATATCACATTCAAACCCCATCTAAAGTGTAAAAAATATAACTTTAAGCTGAAAAATATGCCATGATGTAAATTATGCGAACACTGCTGCAAAAGAAATTTTGGCTTTAGATTTTTACAGTAAAAGTATATAATATTTTCTTGACATTAACTTTTAATATTCAAACAGATAGTGTTTTCTCTTAGAAAATGTTCAAGCCGAGTGAGACACAGTTTGATACGTTATATGTGGGTGCATGTGCATGTGCGTGCGTTTTTGTGTCTATGGTAAAATAGGTTCAAGAACTTTATCTTGTAGTTTTACATTGTGCTCTACTTACAGTACAAGATTCAAAAAAACAACATTTATGGTAATATTAAAGCTAGACATCAAGTACAGTATTTTGGTAGATTTTTAAGGCTATGTCAACACTTATCATGCTAGGCCAGTGTAGATAATTATCAGCCTGCATATCCGTGAAGTCTGTTCATGATCTTCACTGTTTGCCATTCGGTCAGTATCTTTTTGATTAGCCCCTTTTTTAACAGTTAATAATACTGTCCAAATTGAAAGATTGACATTCACTTTAGAAATTTAGCAAGCTAAGGGTTAAAGACATGCTTGTTTCTTTTTATGCATACGTTAACAACTAGGATACTTCTTCATGAAACGGAATCGACAAACGTTAGCAAAAATAAAATTGTCACCATGATAATTAACGTAACAATGATCGGAACTCGCAGATGTTAGAATATGTATATCTTTTGAAGGCATAGAATAAAATCAATCAAACATAATGCTATTGAGTCTATTGATGACAGGAAAGGAAATAATGTCCCACTAGCATCAGCTTAATCAAAATTATATTAGAGGGATATTGAATGGAGCCCATGATCCCAAAGGACCAGAAAAAACTTCAAAAGGTAATAGGTAAGGGTAGATTTCTCGGAAGCACAGACTGAATCCTAGTACCGGGTTACTTTTTACTTTTTTAATAAATCTAGGGAAAGGTAAGAAAGGCTGTGCTCGAAAACAACCTTACGGCTCCCAATGAAGTTGGCTCTGTATTCTATACACTGACCTTCAAAGGTTGAAATATGTACTAACATCAAATCGGGATAGGGCTGTTTTTGCTAGCACAAGAATGTATCCGGACATGGAAAGACTGTCGGACGGACGGATGAACAAACTGGACATACGGAGACATTATAACAGAGGTATCTCTCTATAAAAGGCGATACAATAAAAATATAAACTTAAATGCATTAGATTTTTAATCGCATGTAATGGCAAAGGCAGACAGACGAACGAAAATGACAATAATACCTCTTAAAGTATTTCATAGCCTATTTTATACTCATACCCGTTTCTATATACCAACCTTTCGAGCGACGTCCATTTATATCATATTCAAATCCAGCTGTGTCGTATACTAAGTCATACTTCAAGGCAAACCCTTCAGAATAGCTTCTTTTCCGGTCGCTCATTTCTTTATAGAAGTTTATTGTCACTGTGTCGGATGACAGCACAATTGTGTCCGGTGGCATTTTAAGATTGCAATAAGTAAGCCTGACATCTAAATCGGTGATAAAGAATTCTGATCCTTTGTTATCTAAAACAACAGAATCATTCTTTGAAAAAATATCTAAGTGTATGACATCGACAATGTCAGCACTGCATCCTTGGTTTAAACACCATACTGTATTGTTATTTGTTGCTTTTGCCTCTCATATCAACACACTGAATTTAGATTTTCTAGAAAATTTAGGCTAAAGAATTACCAACACTGTTTTAATGCCTAATTTGATCCATCAGTTATATTTTATTCGTAATAACTGTTGACGATATTATGCAATAACTGCGATGCCTGACGGGTTGGATGAACCCTGTTAAAAGTGGAGCTGTAATCAAATACGCTGTACATATGGCATGAATAATTTTTTCACTTGCACCATTACATATTATAAATGTCATTCTAAATGATTTAGTTAAAACTAAGACTGATTATGAAATTGATCAACGTATGATATTGCAAAAATTAATTTGAATACAGAATTATAGGTAAAATTGTGTCCGCATATTCAGTGATATATAAATCAGTTCTCTGGTGTTTATTCAACATACGTTACTTGACAGAAGTCAAGAAAGAAATTGCGACGTCATTATGACAATAATTCTGAATAAATAATATTGTCAATATTTGCTGCATACACTTCAAATTTTGAACATGAATGGGATAAGTCTAATGTATTTTAAAACTGCAATTTTCTTGAACAGATTTAATGACAATATAGTTCATATCTATAAAAGATGAGAATATTATTTACTGATGAAATATGAGCAAAAAAGAGGCACAATTTATTATAAATACCAATTGTGCTCTACTTCCAGCATAATATATTGCTACGATAATTGCTTCAATAAAGTTTTGTAAAGGCGGCGGCTTTAATCTTCAGTTTAAGACGCCATGTTGATTTTGAGGTTTGGATCTCCATTTAAGTATAAGTGTTTGCTTGTAAAATTATCTAGACGATAGTTTGTTTTGTAAGAACACCCTAACTATTACGGACAATTATAAAAAACGGTGCATATACAGAGATATAAAGATCAAATATAAAATATAATTTACTGACCCATTAAACATTCGACATGGAATTCTATGATATGTAACACGACACGATATCGTGGGAAATGTAATTTCCAAATTTCGTTGGTGTCTTCAAATGGTAGACCAAGATGTGACATTGACGTGATCAGCATCGCTTGTTCAGAACACGTTTCAGATCTCCCGCTCTCCCAATCAATGTCGGAGTTTAAGGAAAAACATGCAGGGATATCTTAAATAAATAAAATATACATATTAATTTTTGAAAAAAACAAACTTTGTGTAGATTGTAAGGGAGATTTTTGCACGCTAATGTTAAAGCATGCTTGTGAACGCTAAATTTTTATATTGAATATGCTCGACATGAAACCGCGAGAAGCCATCTTTTTTTTAAGTTAAATATGTTGTTCGGGAGTTTTCAGAATCAATACATAAGAATGAATAGATTTAGGAAATGCTGTCAAGATACATTATATAATGTAACTGAGGTGTGTTTTCGTAATAACTGTCATAGATGTGATGTTCTTGCGGTTTAAGGCCTCCAGTAAATAAGAAAGACAGAAAATATATAGATAACCATTTTTATGTGGCGATGACATGACAATTGTTCACTAAAATTGTATCAACGTCGCACAAGCTTTTAAACATTGTGCATATGAAACGACATAATAATGAACAAACGATATAATGTATATCTTAAATTCGCATATAATACTGGAGTCAGGGTTTAATTTAAGTTTGTTCAATGTGCTTGGCAGTGGTTAAATGTCTACTGAAAAATATGTTACTGTTCAAGAACAACATTACATACAATAATATACCCGACACCGATTATATCTTAATATAGTTCAGTTAATCTGATAAACTTACGTTTCGTACTTCAAGGCATAGATAAAGAAATCCAAACGTTGCTTCAGGAATACCCCCTACTCACTGCTGCAAATAATGACCAACTTTCTTCTTGGTTGTATAGTAGCTAAGGTTATGTTATTCTTATCAGTACACTTACTTTGTTTAGTTGCTATTGCTCTAAATCCAGAACCCCATTCCGCTGCATCTGTTGAAGGTAAACATGCCGAAAATGACAACACAACTGTAGTTTGCTTTGTTTCAATGATAAAAATTTGACCGTTGAAGTGTTTGTTGATTTTCCTTGAGGAATCTCTGTCAGATAAATGTTTAGATATCGTCAAAGTGTCGATGCAGCTCGATTCATTCTAGTAAATAAAATGTATATGGCATCAATATATACTAGAAATTCATATGCACGTGTACGTAAGATTCTAATTAAAAACACCAATATACATGTACTTAGTATTAAGAAAACGTACATAGATACATAAAACTTACTGGCTGGCTAATAAGAAGTTGAAATTCAAAACTGAGGAGATTGATAAATCTGTAAAATGTAATTAACAGATGATTTTCCTATTTGAGGCTACTTTATCAATTGTATATGGTTCCACGTCTGTGTCCAATGTCGTATGTTTATTTTTTTATCAGCGAAATAGACGCCAGGTCCAGTGCGGATTTAGTATGATAATAATAGTAACATGGAAGATCAACAAGGAGTTACACTATAGCTTCGGAGTTCTGATAAAAAAATAAAATCCATAAATGAAATATTAGCAGAGTTACTTTTAATATATGACATGGAAATTACACTAACATTCCATTATGTTCCAAGAAAGAAAGAATCAATAATTCATATGTTGCAACACAGTCATTTTTATCATATGACATAGGAATTACAATAATGTTTCATGGTTTCTGTTAAAGTGAAAGAAAGATTGTTTTCTGTTTTGGTTTTAACGCCGTTTTTCAACAGTATTTCAGTCATGTAACGGCGGGCAGTTAAACCTAACTAGTGTTCCTGTATTCTGTACCAGTACAAACCTGTTGTCCGCAAGTATGTTTTGTAGGCAATGTTGTAATTTGCACTGTACAGTAATTTTGTCAAATGTGTCGTGTTCCATTGTTTGATACCATTATGTATATACTTTATCACATTTTCTCTTTTTTTTTTAATTTAATATACAACGCCAATGAATATACTATGTGTAAAATTAGGCGTTTAATCAAATAAAGCAGCTTCAGTTCAGTTTTCAGTCCGCAAGTAACTGCCAACTGTCCCGCATGAATTATCAGAGGCGGAGGACGAATGATTTCAGACGCATTGTCTATTATCAAATCGTCAAGGAGAACATCCCGGCCCGGGGATCGAACTCGCGACCCCGCGATCCGTAGACCAACGCCCTCCCTACTGAGCTAAGCGTGCGGGCGAAATAGATAAATATATATTTCAGCAAAGTTATAGATGCTACATGTAACAGAATATTTTTTAACAGGTAATATTTTCATGAATTTTCATCATTGCTAATACTCCCGAGAAATGAAATTATCCTTCTCAGATTATTACCTTTGCATAGTGATTGAACGATACATTTGTAAAAATAAGTTTGACATAGTCATTGTCCTTGAAGGAAATAATCCACTTGTAACTCTGGTCTCCTCCATACGAAAAGGGGTACCCAATGCTTGATATAATACTTTCATCGTAAACCATGGCAACTGTGGAAAGTGTTGTTATTCTTATTGACTCTTCTTTCAGTCTTAGTTTTTCAACACCAAAGCCATCTAGAAAATTATAGAAAAATGTATATTTTAGTGGATTATAAAGATCCTAGTTTGTATGTGTATTAAATAGGCATATGCCCTCTGATCAAACACCATACCATTTTCAAGAAACCGTTTACAAAAATGTGCTCATAGAAAAACAGTTATTAGGTAAGAGAAATTGTTACTCCTTGTTACTTTTTGTAGAATAATGGCAACATTTCCAAACAACAGTAATACACTTACGATGCCAGCAAAGTTTTGTCGACGTAGGTTTGTTTGTTTTGTCATTTTGCAACAACATCCATCTGGCTGTTTCGTCGGCATAGTACACTGAGCAGGAAGTACTGTTTCCAAATGTGACGGAACTGCATTTGCTTGTGCGCTCACACATTCGTTTGCAAGCATCAAAATTTGTAACATTCTTGAATATAATCGGTTCAGCTACAGTTAATGGAGTTAGGCTAAGCTCATCAAACATGCTGCCACCTGTCTGACATTTCAATGACGGGATACCTGTGATGAACATTAACATATATTTAAATCAAATCAAAACAAGAACTAAACATGGCGGCGGGAAACTAAGTGTGCAGTATCTATGATGTTACCTGTAGTGACGTTGATCATAGAGTTTGATGTATATTTACGAATATCGCCCATAAAACACAAAAAGGATAACTACTATATGGAAATTTGCTGTGTTTTTGATTCATTTGTACATTACGTGACAATCAAGGTGAAGTTAGGGTGATATAACAGAATATCTCCCACTCTCACGTTGTGTTTATATTTATTTATTCGGAAAAATGTTTACTCTAAATATACGCGATCTGAGCGTAAAATACACAGTAAGCGCGTACTAGTGCTTTTATGTATCAAGTTCATTTACACGTTCAGCAAGCATATTGACACGTTTGGCGTATTTCGTGATATTGCAAGAACGGTTTAAGACTTTTTGGATAGAACGTCACGTATTCAATCGACAACGTTTCACGTGATATATTTGACGACAATCATAAAACAAATATCCGACTCATGTGTGGTAAAGATTATATTCTTTATATCTTACCTGACAATTTGCAACCATGAAGCTCGAACCGCAGGCATCTTAAATTCTCCATCATTCCTTGTAATATCTTTACTGTTACATATCGTGCTTTAAAAGGACGATAAAACCAAAACGTCTGTGACTCAGTTATTTGTAGGCTGTTGTCAATGTGAAATCCCTATAAATTAATGAACTGGAAGATAAGGATGTTACCTGATAAAGCGTATAATTATGAAAATTCTAATCGATTTACCTACCCAGTAGTTCGTGGTCAAACAGAAGTGTACACTATTTAGGATTCTTCTGACTTCTACTGGTCTAGAAATTACACTTGAGAAAAACCTCATCATTGCAAAAGATACCTCTGCCGTGTTCGAATAAAATTTGATTGAAAATAATAAATTTTATACCCAAACACAAAGAATATGTCCTGACAATAAAGACACGAGAAATGACCAAACACGGCGGTATTGTAATATGTATATCTTCAAAGTTAAAGTAAACTCGCAAATTGAATACACAAAATTAGCTGGTACAAAACATACATATAAAAACTTTTTTATAAATAATCTTATCGTGTTTAAATCAATTACAAGGACAGGAAGAATATGGCGTGAAAATAGATGTTCAGTGTCTAGGCTCTTTTTGTGTCCCTCTCGCAACCTTTTTCATGAAAAGAAGATCATGAAATGAAATCAGAGCTCAGTCGACTGTCATGAAATTAAATTATTTATATTATTTTTTTAAACGAAGTTATAACTGTAACAATGAATTGCAATATTCTTAGTTCCTTTCAATATCAAAATAATTCGGTCATTATGAATGAAAATCAACAACAACAACAAAAATATATATGCGTTCAAACAGTTTTAACAATCTGATATTTTTCGCTTAAGTCAACAATTGTTCAGCATGTTAAGGGGTAAAAGTATTGATTTGTAAATAATCAATAATAGGATGTACACTTGATTTCTACAGCGGTGAGGATGAATTGTACAGTTAATAGGACCCATCAGCTAAACTGAAAACATTAGCGTACCATTTTCATGAAAATATATAGAAAACATTTCCCTGAAAGCATAAAACGTAGCATTTACTAAACAATATTTACATGCCTATTCCATGACAACATAAAAAAATCACTTCCCCGACTGCAAAGTCATAACTTGTATTTTATGCTTTTTGCAAAACACTTCCCTAACATCATAAAAGTCATTTAATTAAGAAAATATCACTCAATTTCTCTGACAGCTTAGACATACTACTTTCTTGACTGTATATACATATCATTTGCTTGACAGCGCATGAATGCTATTTCTCAGATAGCATATGAAAACGATGTTCAGGACAACAAACATTTTCCTTAAAAACACATATACATACCATTTTTGTTTCAACATATACATATTATTTTCCTGACAACTTATACATACAATTTACTTGGCAGCATAAACATACCATATTCCTGACAGCATATGCATACTATATACCTGACAGCAACACGTACTATTTTCCTGACAATACACATGGACAATTCCACTGACAATATCTACATGCCATTCCACGACAACCTATATATACCTTTTCCTTGTAACTCTGAAAATGATCTCTTCTTGTACCGTACAAGATATCTATCATTCTAGCGCCGAACTTGTATATATTAGCTGTATTGCGTATGTTGATACGCTCTTCCCAGTTTGCTATTGTAAGTCCCTCAATCTGAACGGACCCCAATAAATCGACCTAAATTATAAAGTTAACTATGAATGAAACAAATACAAACTCTCACCGTCGTCAATCGTCTGCATTATCAGTTTGTTCGTGCGTTTAGTGCCTTCGTTCTCATCCATCAAAGCGTCGTCAAAATTTGCGACGAACTTGGGAACAAAAAAAAACAACACCTGGTATACATGTACAAAGAATATGTTTGTTGAGTTTAAAGTGATACTGACAGATGTGGTCACATTATGGCAATATTATCCTTTACTTTCTTGGTAAAATCTTATACACAAGCGGGCACCTGGGAGGAATCAACGACCTTCTGTATGCTAGGTAGATAGCTTCCTCCTAATTAATGCTTATAACTTATTAGAGACATCTATTTCACAACATTTATCATATTGTAACATTTTTATATTTAAATTTTATAGGAGGTTCTATTATGTTTTGAACTATATGACAGGAAGAGTAATCTGAGCCGTGCCATGGGAAAACCAACATAGTGGGTATGCGACCAGCATGGATCGCATCCGCACAGACTGGTCAGGATCCATGCTGTTCGCTAATAGTTTCTCCAATTCCAATAGGCTTTAAAAGCGAACAGCATGGAGCCTGACCAGACTGCGCGGATGCGCAGGCTGGTCTGGATCCATGCTGGTCGCATACCCACTATGTTGGTTTTCTCATGGCACGGCTCATCTAATGTAAATATTCTCTCATCATTAGGTTCTTTTATTAGACGAATGTATATCATATTATAAATATTACCGTTATAAACGGATCCATATCAGAGCTAGCAGCGCACCATCCCGATGACAGCGGTCTGACATTACGGGGTGGGTATAAATGATGGAATGACGACGCTGTTATCTGATATTCTAAGATACTACCGTCCGCCATCCCTAGGTCGGTGTTACACCTTTCAACGTTTTCTGCCGAAATGACTGTAACAGAATTTAACCTTATTTTTATAATCGTAAACAAAATCTTATTGTTTTGTAGAAGAAGATTCATACATTGTAGTAATATTGACCAAAATGATTTAGATAAATTTATTGTTAAAAAGCATAACAAAATGCAAAATTATATATGCTTTTCGTGGCCGTAACGAAATAGAAAAAAGTATTACCATTCGATTGCCCTTTCACGCTTCCGTAAAATCGTAATTTATTTTGGAAATATTTCTGAAATGTCTAGGTCTGCAGCTCTTTAATACGGAAATATCTATATAATAATAATGACTTTGCTTGAAGAGTATTTACGTACTTTGCTATTAGCTGTATTAAATATGGTCTTTAGAGTAAAACATTACAAACATATATTATTTAAAACTGCAATTAGTAAACATCTAATACCCCAGTCACACATACGGCGCGGAAAGCTACGTCTAGCCACGGATAAAAACGTAGTAATCCGTATCTATCCGTATTGATACGTACCTGAGACGTACCTAAAAGTAGTAGTCCGTATCAATTCGTACCAATCCGTACGGCTCAGGTACGGATCGATACGGGTTACTACGTTTCTATCCGTAGCTAGACGTAGCTATTTGCGCCGTATGTGTGACTGTGGTATAAAGAATATACTACACGATGTAAACTGTTAATTCAAAGAACGTGTTCTGAACAAACCAACCAACCCAGTTATGCATTACGTAAAGGAAACAAGAGTAAACTGTTAATTCAAAGAACGTTTTCTGAACAAACCAACCAACCAAGTTATGCACTGCGTAAAAGAAACAAGTGTAAACTGTTAATTCGAAGAACGTTTTCTGAGCAAACCAACCAACCAAGTTATGCATTGCGTAAAGGAAACAAGTGTAAACTGTTAATTCAAAAAACGTTTTCTGAACAAACCAACCAACCAAGTTATGCATTGCGTAAAGGAAACAAGTATAAACTGTTAATTCAAAGACCGTGCTGCTTTGAACAAACCAATCAGCAGCCAGTAAAGTAGACACAGACAAAATATTATTTCATAGAAGTATTAACAAACCAACCAACCAAATAAAACATTGCAAAAGAGATCTTGCACAAGGAGAAAAGTAGTTTGCTCAACATACTGATTGTGTCTATACGTAAGAAATCAAATGTATTTAAATCGTACATCTATCGCTTACCTTCTAATGTGTTGTATGTATACACCTGCACGTTCCATGCTTTTTCTAATACATTTTTATCTACTGTATCATCAATCAATGTTACAAATCGTCCTCGCATTTCCCTTAAATCAATAACATATAAAGCTAAATGGTATGACTATGAGTTCTGAAAACGAACAAATGTTTCAACAAATGTATTGTAAAAAGCTGAAATTCAAAACTGGTACATGTACATTTATTTATTTTCTATTTATTTATTTTGTCGGTTTCACGTCGCACCGACACAAAAATAGGTCATATGGCAACTTTCCAGCCTTGTTGGTAGAGGAGGACCCCAGGTACCCTTCCGTTCATCATTTCATCAGTAGCGGGCACCTGGGTAGAACCATCGACATTCCGTAAGCCAGCTGGATGGCTTCCTCACATGAGGAATTCAACGCCTCTAGTGAGGCTCGAACCCATATCGATAAGGTGGAGGTGATTTGAAGTCAACGGACTTCAACACTCGGCAACGGAGGCCTCGCATACATGTACATGCATGTATTCAGTATCAAAAGCATTAAGCAATGATATATCAGAGTAAAAGCTTTAAATCATGTTGCAGGAGTGGTAAATCAAAATTGCGGTGAATTCTGTTGAAATATTGATACCATTATACTGAAATAGAACTGCTGCGACGACGTGTTAAACACAAATGTCGAAACTATACTTCAAAGAATAATGATTTTTAAAACTTCAATCAGTCACTTTTAGGAGAACTTCAGAGTTTGAATTTTTCGTTGCAAATGCACAATTTCTATGTCGGCCGCTCAATCCAGGGGTCTGGGTTCGAACCCCAATGGGATCACGACTATGAATTCTCGTATGATACCAGTACTGTTCTTTACAGAAAGCGAACTCGAGAGTGGTTCCAATAAGCTTGAAGCTTTCATCACAACCGAACTAGAACAAATTAGTGTAAACTAACGACACAATTTAGTGAAGCAGACAGTAATGCAAACGTCACAACTATAAAGTAGGACAGACTGCACTGCATTACACGGCCACACACCAGTTTAGTTGCAGCTTGCGGTTGGGGAAAGTTCTAGCCTACCGTTGGTCAGGTCGTCACTTGTCGCATATTTTAAGGTAGTCACAACTACTGTTCACTTAGGTGAAGTATGAAGAATTGGGAGGAAATTCTGAAATGTTGCAAACATGAGGCCAAGGTTCGTTCGATCAGCTATGATTCTAGCGATCATAACAGTCGTTTTCTGGTACGTCTATATTATACTATATAATCAATGTTCATATGTGTATGCATTTATGAATTTAAAGTGTGTCTATCATCCTAGGGCAAACTGCATTAAATGTTCACAAAATAGTTTAATAACGGTTTGCTGTGGCGGAGAGCACTTGTACATTGCTGAAAGGAACGTTATTTCAAACTTAGTCTCTTGTAGCATTGTAGAGCGTCCGCTTTGTGTTCAAAAGACCTTGGCTTCGCTCTCTGACAGCGTCATACAAAAGACGTGAAACATGGTACTAGTAGGATCCTCGCATGATGCTCGGCATTATGAGGATAATTCTAGGACTGGTCAGCCCGCTGTCAGCATGATAAGACTTGCTAGATTATCGTATCACCTGTCAATGGCGTAATATTCCAGTGAAGTAGCGATATAAAGTTAATCATTGTGCTCTCTGCAACGAGTAGATACTGTCGTTTATGTACCTAATTAATTGGTAGAAACGACGCTTAACTAGAAAGCACGCACGCACACACATACACGTTTGCAAGAATGTATGGCTAACCAGGCACGATCGTTTAGACGCTTTTTATGATTTTAGGGTTTGGATAACTCAACAAAGGAAAGGTAACAGGACTGGGGAGGAAATTCCCACTAGCATTTTCGAATTAAATAACGGCAATTAGAATTCTGGGACCTCTCGATCAGTAACGGTAAGTGGTAAACCAACGGATCCTCTAATCTTTGGCAGACATGATCAAAGCAGTTATTTGCATGTCCACCCGTGACTAAAGCAATCACTGGCATATGCGTTTAAGATTATTGTAATCACAAACAAATAAAGACAATCTACGTGTTATGGCCATTATGGCCATAGACCTTATATCTTCAGTTGACATTGAGTTTTCATATATCTCGACTTGGCACAATTTGATGACCAAGAGAGATTTCTGGGATAAAAATTTTTGTTCATTAAGCAGAATCCTTTGTTCCGTTAAATTAGTGTCATTTATATGAAAATATATATAAGCCGTGCCATGGGAAAACCAACATAGTGGTTTTGCGACCAGCATGGGTCCAGACCAGCCTGCGCATCCGCGCAGTCTGGTCAGGATCCATGCTATTCGCTAACGGTTTCTCTAATTACAATAGGCTTTGAAAGCGAACAGCATGGATCCTGACCAGACTGCACGGATGCACAGGCTGGTCTGGATTCATGCTGTTCGCAAACCCACTATGTTGGTTTTCTCATGGCACGGCTCATATGAAAATATATATATATAATACAAATGACGATAATTGTGATTCTTAGGAAATATTTGTCATGAAATAATAGAAATCCACTTAAGCCGGAGCTGGTGTTGCATATATAGAAATCCACTTAAGCCGGAGCTGGTGTTGCATATATAGAATTCCACTTAAGCCGGAGCTGGTGTTGCATATATAGAAATCCACTTAAGCCGGAGCTGGTGTTGCATATATAGAATTCCACTTAAGCCGGAGTTAGGAGTGTGACTGATGTTGCATATTTCACAACCTCTCACGAACAGATTTTATCAAACAAAGTCTGCTTTTATTTTACTTGGTTGGTTTCTATGCTTCCAAACTTCTTATAGATTTTCTTAAAAACATAAGATATACCTGATAAGGAGCATCTGCAGCGTATGTACCGGTGCATTATATAGTGATATATATGGGCACTGGAAAGCACCGAAATGAAGGAAACTCCACCTGATATCACTAATTAAACATTGCAGAACATTGTGTCCTTTTTCAAAGACGACGTTATCTACATCTAAAATAGAAGCAACATAATGTAAGAAATATGTTCAATGAAATACCAAGGACAAAACAGGTTTGTATGTAACATCATCTATTGTAATGTTACCTTTACATAAAAAGACTTCATTCCAGTATTATCTATAATTGGTTCTATGAAGCATTTTTGACAATAACATAAAATGATCAAAATTAAAACATTTTGAACCTGACTGATACAAATCACACGGTTGTAGGGGAATGGCTTTTAACAAACCCCGTACATGTGTTAAAATTGTATTATAATGAAATTCAAATAAGAAAATTGTAGGGAAAAATTAATCGCTCTGTCTCTTTAAATGGTATTTATACAATAAGTTTTATTACATGAATCCAACTAAACGTAATCATTCAAATAAACTGGCCAGATTATCTTTCGTGTATAGGAATAACGAAAAAAAGCTATTGCACAAGAAACGAAAAGGCAGTTATTGGTTAGAAACATAAATGTATAACTATAAGGAATGTGTAGAGTGAAAGCATATATTGACTGCAATACTGATGTTAAAAGACAGTACAGCATTGCTAAATGGGTAAAGTTAAGTCAAATTTCTAAGTTATTTCAATAATTATTGAAAAACAGTGAGAACATTACAAACCACCAAGGAATAGCAGATCAATGGCAGAAAGAGATATTGAGCTTCCAAGATCTATTTGTTTCCAAGGTACAGCTGCAGTAACTTCCATGCCTGTATCCAGCAATGCCAAAATATCTAAAGGAAAAGGGAGAAAACAGTGTTTACTATGCTTGTTTAAATCTTTAATCTTAAACCCTGGGGCCGTATTCATAAAGCATCTAAAGTATAAGTATAAGCAATTGATTATTTACTTAAGTATTACTTAGGTTAGAAATTTATTTTACTTAAGTATATTTGTTATTAATAAAACAACTTAATAAGTAATTCTTGCTTTTTATTGTGGAGGAAAACATTAAAAAAACAACATTAATTTCAGACAGATACAACATGCACAATTACGTTTAAAGTGCTTTTATCTGAAAACAACACTTTAATCGTACTCGCCACGCTATTTTATTTTCTGACTTTAGTCATTTCTTACGTATCTTAAGTTTTAGCTGTTTTATGACTAGAACTTAAGTTTTTACTTAGACTTAAGTTGAAATCACTACAAACTTAAGTAAAATCTTAAACTTAAGTCAAAACTTATACTTAAGATGCTTTATGAATACGGCCCCTGGATGAATACAATCGAAGCTAGGGATCGTGAAATAACGATTAATTAACAGATATAAAAGCTTCAAAATCACTGATAAAGTTTGTTTTACAGTCATACAGATACAATCTTAATATATTTGTAACGCCTGAACATCATTCATTATGTATAGGAGCAACAAAATACAGTAGAAAATAAGGTAAACAGGCCAAGCTCAATAGGGAGAGCGTAGTTATGAGTAGCGAAGTCAGAGTTCGAACCCCGGCCGGGGCAAATAATTCATATGCTTTAAACATTAGACTACGGAAATTTGGGTCTCATTAAACAATCTAACAATAAGATTAATAACAGACTTTAAGGCAATCAAAATTCAAAATCAAATTGTTCGTCGGTCAATGCCTAAAATAGTACGAAGAACACATTTCTTTCATGACAGCCTTAAAACTATTTTAGTATATATTTGCCAAAAATATCATAAACTAATATGTTTTAACAGACACAGTCAAATCGAAAATAAATACTTAAATGATTAGGTCAACGAGGCGTTGACTTAGGCCAGCTGAACACAGAACAATATGGTAAACTTAATAAAAAGCCAAAAACTAGTACAATTTCGATAAGTTCGGTGCTACTTATCAAAAGTCTTTATCATTTTTAACAGCTTGGCTTATAAATTATTAAATTATTTTGTTTCTAGACGTAGTCGAAGCGTTAATGTAAGTCCACTTTGAACAAGTGTGGTAAAAATCTCTCTGATGTGTATCATACTATACAGTCCGGTACCTTTATGCTGAATTCAGACTTCTCAAGTTCTTAATTAAGTACGGGTAATTGATTGGAATCGTTTTCATTTTTATATGTTCAACTATAGTAGGTAGGGGCCAATAAGGTCTACCATGCACCCCCCCCCCCCCCGCTAGAATATTTTTCATAGGTACCAAATTGTTCGGCAGGACCAACTCTTTCAAAATAAAAAATGTTCCCATGAAAAAAACTCTTAATAAATAGTGAATAATTCAAACGGATTCCTGAGTCAGCAAAACATTGAATTCATGTGGGAGAAAACCGTTGAAAATAAGAGAAAACTCGTCAATCATGTCATTTCTCTTAAGAGCAATCATAGCTAAAAGCTATGTATATAAACATATGACAAGTGATTCAATAATTTAAAATAAGATTACTTTGAGATTTAATTTAAGATTTTAAAGTTCAAAGCATTGTATTAACACGATCGTGATTTTTAAATTAAAAAAACGAACGCTTAAATTTTTTTAAGTTTTGATGTTTAATGTCTCAAAAATATGGTGTGTCAAACGTTGCAAAATTCAATTACTGTTTATGTGTTCTAAAATTGCATATATATGTTCAATGACTGGGTCGGGCCAGCTGAGTCTTGGCCAGCACCCTACCGAAAATAACAAGTTTGGTCATTTTCTGATACCTGTCCTGAGCACTGATGGCTTCATATGGACTTGTAAATAGCTTACATGTAAAGCTAAAACATCTTCAAACATATTCATATAGGTTATAGGTAGATACCGTAGGTGTAAAGACATGAACAAGGGTCAAAATCTAACATAGTATCATTATCAACTGAAATTCAGTTTAAATTACAATACCGTACCTCCATGTACTACCTCCCCTGACACCTATGGCTAACCCAAGTGTTCGAATATGGTCTTAATCTGTAGCCAGGACCTGTACCTAGTCGACCATATATAAAAGTGGTACAAGCTGAGTTCAAAAGGGATCCAACTGGGTCGAAAACTTTAAGACATGGTCAAAAAAGCCGTTTCGAACCCATGCTTGTAGCCGTATATGACCTGCCCTGACCTCTAGGGCTACCCTAGGTACTTAAACATGGTCTCAATCAATAGCTAGGACTCCCATCTGCATGACAATATATAATGAATGTATATTAATTTGGCACAGGGGCTCAAACCCTGTCGAAAACCTCTTACATATGGTCAAAGTAGGAACTAAAAATACCAAACGGTGGCCTTATTTGTCCCGCCCTGACACCTACAGCTATCCAAGGTACTCTAACATGGTCTCAATTGATAGCTAGAACCCATACCTATACGACCATGTATGATACGGGTCAAAATGGTCATTTTATCTAAGTTCGAACACTACCCGGTGATCTTGTACGACCTGTCCTGGCCTCTTCGGCACTCCTATGTACACAAAATGGGTCTCAATCTATAGTCAGGTCCCAAACCTACACAGTCATATACAATGGACCCTCCCTAATCCTAACCCCTCTAATCCGAAAACCTCGCTAAACCGAACGAATAATTCGGTCCCATTTTTCTTATTCATTCACTAATGTAAGAATATCCTTGTAATCCTAAACCTCTCTACTCCGAAAACCGAACAAACTTTTGAAATTTTTCTATCTTATTACATTAAATTTTACCCTTCTAATTCGAACCTTGGCAAATATTTCTGATGTAAATCTTGCTCACTTTTGACATTTTTGAGTCTGTTTACAATTTTAACTGTAACTTTTTATAAAGGTGTCAACAGCAATAGTCTTCAACATTGGCGATCAAAAGTCATGCCAGATTTTAGCTTTGTAACGTCGATCGGGGTATTATCGGACATGGGGGTATTTATTATCGGACAAACCAATGAACATCGATTATTTTAAAAGATATAATCATACAAATGCATTATTACACCGGTCACATGTTTTTAAAAGTTTTTTGCAGCCTGATTTCAAACAAATACAGAGGCAACATCGATAAAAGGTAACAAAAATGCAAACAAACAAAATTTCACCTATGCAGAATAAATCCACTTCCTGTTACAAATACTTACTTTCCTATGTAACATTTGTTGGAAAATTTCTTTGAAAACACGTACAAAGATGTGCTCAGGTGGTGATTTGCACCAGTGTATACAGTCGGTTTGATAAACAAACAATGCAAGGTACAAATGTACTCTGTATGACAGGAATCCGAAGGGGAAAGTTGAACAAGGACGAACACACAAGTGAACGCCATGCTCTTTAGAAACAGTCGCAAACCACAACAGCGCAGACACCCATGCACCAACACCAAAGACAAACACACAACTACGATCAACTGAAGAACAAGCAACACATAAGAAAACAGTAGGGCACCGTTATAGACTCAGAAGCATACAAACGCACTCACAAAAGTCACAAGTCATATGACGTAATACCGACTTATCTATTTTTTTTAAACTGCTGAAAACTTGCACAAGTTACCACCATTTATTACAAGTTGTTGTGCCTTGCTAGGACATGTCATCATTCATCCAGGACTACAATGGAAATAAGGGGTTTCACATTCCCCTTTTTTGTGTCATCCTGGGTATATGAATACATGTCCTGGTAGATTTTTTTCTGCAGTTTTTGGTATTTTAAATTAGTAATGTTTCTTAATTGTCTTTCAATATGTTTTAATTCCTAGTCATTGTATATGTGATATTTGAAATTTGTTTTAATTTTGTCTTGTACCATTCCATATGTTTTATATACTGAAATAAATCAATAAAAAAAAGATGCATGCAATAAGCACAGGTGAGAAAGAAGCAAATACAAGAACTTTTTTTAACAGAAATTTGTAAGAATAGAAATACGTGTAATAAGTATTGCCAATGTAATAGATCCATATTTATCTGTACCGTCCTTACATATTTTGTGCAATTTGTTCATTTAAAATTAGCAAATTTTATTCACTGAAAGTGGTACTAAATCGCATTGTTACAATAACCGTTCAAGTAAATAAAATTGCTTTTAGCTTCCTTCTGGGAATGTAAGAGTGGTGAAAAAAGTTTACAAGTGATATAAAAAAGAAACCGTTCTAATCCGAAAACCTTTGTATATACTCCTTATAATGACCTGCCGTGACCGTTACTGGTGTTTCAGATATTCGAACTTGGTCTCAATCAATAGCCAGGATTCGCACTTATATGACCATGTATTATATAGTTATATTTCTTTAGCATAGGGGCTAAACCCCGGTCGAAAACCTCTTAGACATGGTGAAAAATACAAAGTTAGAAGACCAAATGGTGGGAATATCACTGGTGGACTCTAACCACTTACCATCCAATGAAATCCTTTGTTACAAATGTCGGGAACATATCCCAAGATGCAATTATAGAACACACATATCAATGCTTACTTTGGAATATGTAACTTTTACAACATACATATTGAATATACAATACAAATATAAACTTATAGAACATATATATGCACTTATACAACACATATACAGTTTTATAAATACCTAAAATTACTTTTAACTAAGTTTCAATGGACCGCGATCGTGCAATATTTTCCATATTGACGTGGAACGCTTTCATATCGGACGTGGAATGTTTTCTTAACGTTGCAATGGAAAAAATTAAAGTCGCGCAATATTACCGCTGCAGAACTCGTGCATATATCCACATACAAAGCTAATAACCTATAGTTACAATATACACACGACCTTTACCACATACATATTTGATTTTACAATACAGATATAACTAGATAGAACATTTATATGCACACATAAACAGTTATTGAACATATATATGCAATTATAGAACACACATAAGCATTTATTGAAATTTTGCAACGTTTGACACGCCATACAAAAAGAGAAAGGATTTAACTGATCTAATTAATCCGCTAAACTGACTCTTTAATTTATTTACGTAAGCAGCTGGATGACAAAGTTATGGTTTTAAATTATATACATTCCATATTCTTCACAGCGTAAACATAGAATGTCCAGTATCAATAAACTTGCGAGAAGCAAAGGAAAGATTTCTCCGAATCGCTTTCTTGACATAAGGTAAATCTGCACGTTGCCATTAATAAATTCAATAATTTCATTGCCGTTCGACGAATACAGACTTTATTCCCGACAAATGACGTTACTTAGTTAATTTTTCCTGGTTTATCAAACGTGCAGGGACCTCAGTGGCCGAGTGGTTAAAGTCGCTGACTTCAAATCACTTGCCCCTCATCGATGTGGGTTCGAGCCTCACTTGGGGCGTTGAATTCTTTTATGTGAGGAAGCCATCCAGCTGACTTACGGAATCTTGGTAGTTCTACCCAGGTGCCCGCTCGTGATGAAATAATGCACAGCGAGACATCTGGTGTCTTCCTCCACCATCAAAGCTGGAAAGTCGCCATATGGCCGAAATTGTGTCGGTGCGACGTTAAACCCAACCCCAAAAAATATCAAACGTGCAGAACTACCTAAACAAAAACAAAATGATTTAATTGATAACTTCATATCTTCATCATTACCTTTTTCATTTAAATGCAACAATCTGTAAAACCTTTAAATGAGGTCCGTAAAAGCAGTCGACGAATCCATATCAACATTTAAAAAGAGGGGACATTCTTGACTAACTTAATGACAGTATTTGGCAACAGAAGTTGTAATCTTTCGTTAATAATGCTGTGTATGAACGTCATGTAGTTCTGCATATACAGCGGATTGTTTCCAATGTTTGTTAAAAATAAACTACCAGTTTTTGAGATTCTGAAGTAGTCTTGACTAGCGAATTGTCTTACTTACTGAAAGACCGACAAACTCGAAAGAAAGTAGAAATATATTTTTCCCAAAACTGTATGCAAAATTAGAGCAAGTTACACGGAGCGGTTGTCAACAACAAAGGGTTTTACCTAAATCAGAACCGAGTCCATTCACGTCTGACATATCCGTTTCTCCAGACTGATACCCGTCTTTTACAGCAGCTATTGAAACGATGTACCCTGTGAAAATATTATACTTATGGTTAACAGTTTTTTTTTTTTATATTTGTAATGCCTCAATACAGAAGACATTAACAATGTACGAATATGTTACTTAGCCACAGCCTTCCCTTCCGCGCAGTCTAATCATGATCGGCACTGGCCGCCATTCAGTCAGTATCTTTTTGGTAAGAACCCTTTTTAATAGTTAATGGTACTGTCCAAATTAATAGTTGGACAAGTTCATTAAAGAAATTTAGCAGGGGAAATTATAAAATATAATACTACTCAAATACAATTGCTATTTGATTCGCGGGTAATTACTTTTAAGAAGTGTCATTTTGTCTTAATAATAATTCTCTTTTTTTGTCAAAACTATACAAACATTTAAAAGAAAAGAGTCCAACCGAAAGCAATATCATAAGTTAATATATTTCAGAGCTAGAAGTGATATTTAGTCTTCTTGTCAAAAGTATGTATCTGAAGCGGTTACTACTAGTTGTCATAATATACCATGAGTGCGAGTTTTCGTAGGTGAAATATTCCATAAAACTGCATTTTGCAGCGAAGAAAAAAAGTGTTCCCGTTAAAGTAATTTGCAACAATTAAGACTATCATGGTTGCAGCATATTTCATACTATATTAAAATAAAGCGCAAATAAAATATCGCTCTCTGCAAATATGTACACTGAATATAGGAACAGTCAAGAAGAGATATACATATATTAAATACGGACTTTCATTTGATTTCCTCATACATATTAACATATGGAAGCTAATAAAGTTTGGAAAAACTTATATTGACACACACTTAATAACAGGAGTACAATACTATACAGTATTGTTAGATTGCTTTCTTGTTCTATTACGTACGAGTCTGACTGACTTGTTTTTGTAAGAATGAATTAAAAATGCGCGTGCAATTTTCACTGTTTGCATTGTTTTCAGTGCTTCCGAGGAATCTACTTTCCAGATTATATTTACTTCACAACAGCCGGTGTTAAGTGCTGTGTGACGGCCGTAAAAGGTCGCCCCGACTTCATCTCAGTGTTATTATATTTTCTGGTCCTTCGGGATCATTGATTTCAACTCATTTAGATTCGAAGATTGAATACTGCTTAAGCCGGTGCTAGGGGGCATGGACAGTGTTGCATTTTCCATTACTGCTCATGAACAGACTCAATCAAACCGAGTCTGCAATTTTCACTGTTTACATTGTTTTCGGTACTTCCGAGCGATCTACTTTCCAGATTATATATATTGTTTATATGAGAAATACTTCAGAGTATCGATGCAAAATAAAGGAAGCAACGGTAACATGAATATCCAAGTTTATATTTTATGCGTGAAATGATCATCATAGGCTCGGAAGTCGCCCGTTGGTGACATTTTTGTTCATACAAACACGTTTAGCGTATTTTGTTCCCATTTCATTGCATCATCTCGGGCAAACATTGAGGTCCGAAATGATATGACACAGATTTCAAATTATTCACAACCCTCCATAAACTAAATAAACGACGTGGATACAGACCGAAAATGGACTGAAATATCTTTGAAAGATTAGTATTTTGTACCTTATTTTTCCTTGATGTCAATCAGTCTGACAGAATCTGAAACAAACAAAGGAACGAATATTAAAGATGAATCTTGGTGTTTTGCCGCAAGAACCACATTTAAGTCCATACAGCATCATTTGGTAGTAGATCTATAGGCATTTTGATTTTTAAGATATCTGGAATAATGTAAATGTTATGAACAAAACAAAAATTTATTTTGTCATTGCATAGTTCTAGCCCATGAAATTTCGAAATTTAAGTTTTTCTAAATTTTATTAAATTACCAGGGAAATTTTCTTTTAATTCAAACTAAGAAAACTTTTATTGTTAGTTTTAGTGTAGTCTGTTAAAGTATTTCATTACCAAACTTGTAGAAAGATATTTTCCAAAGTGACTGAAACATACAACGGGAAACACCCTTCTAAAATCAGTTTTGGTGAAAAATACGTAACTAATTAATCTTTAAAATCACATATTTTCTCCACTCGAACTATCTAGTCTGAAAACAATATTTATTTCAAGGAAACTTCTTGCTATGGAAAATATCGACATAAGCTATTTTGTGGAACCATAACCAGTCGCTATGCTGAAGACCACTGCAAAGCTTTTATTCCACACATGTAGAAAATTCAGACAAACAGATATGTATAGCATTTCATTCTTTGTAGTTTGGTGCATCAGTATTATTTTCTATAGTATATCAATGAATTTTTTCCCAAATCTTCAACAGAACAGAAGAGATCATGATCTTTTTTACATAAAAGTAGTTACATAATATTGGGATAAAACATAATGCCAATGCATAATAACACGATAACTTGATCTTCCGACGGGCAAGTATTGTTTTCTTGGGGGTGGGGAATCCTAAATATATCAGAAATATTATACACCAAGATAGAAATAAGTACTTTAAATATTACCAGAGAAGGTGTATTTATTGTTTACACACATTGTGTAACTGGACTTGAGAAAAAATCAATGGTCTTTAAATGATATGTTGTTACCAGGTACTATGTCCGGCTGGTAGAAGCAGAAATTCTCAAACAGTTCCGGGACGGAGGCGAGCTGATTACGTTCTTTTATGAAAACACTCTCCAGCTGAACGGATGTGTTGGAAAACAAAGAACACCCTGCACCAGCACTCTGAAATATAATGTATGAGTAAAATGCTCACATGGAATTTAGATAAGGAACAGGACCAGTGTAAATCATGTAAAAACAAACTGAGAGGCAAATGAAATTTGTGATTTTTTTTCAAGCAGAGTTGTTATATTTCGATCTCTTCTGATCGTTCAGCACGACATTTATATTGTGTTAGTGTACTGTCTAATTTTTCAACTTGGTCGTTTAGGCCTGGGTGTTAGGGTACTGTCTAATTTTTCAGCTTGATCGTTTAATCACCCTAAGATTCGTTGCCTGCTTTTTAACACAGGTCCCCTCTCTTAATTCTAGTTTGTTTAGTTCTTCCCACTGTTTTTTCGTTTAGGGAACAGCCATTATACGCCGCTTTTCATGGAATTGCACTCTGTGCATCATTGAAGGTTCCATGTGCACCGCCTTCTGAATACATCTGCAGATGTCTCTAAATTACATTCTGGTACTTAAAACATGTGTAAATGTTGAGTTCTGCTCAACCCAAGGCTAGAGGGCGTGGACGGTAGCTTGCACTTCCACCACCGTCCATTAACTGGCTCAGTCAAACCGAGCCTGCAGCATTTTCGTTTATTTTTTGCTGGGCGTCCTGTAGTTTTCCACTTTTTATTTTATGGTATACTTTGCAGTTCAACTGTAAAGGTATGAACTTTTATTATCTAGCTTACAATATAAATTAATATATATATAAATATCAGTATTACTGTAGCATCATACTGTTCCCTCAATTTACACATAAAGCTTTTATTGAAATTCAAAACGAGTGGTATACCATATTCAACTTGAAAATATTTTCCGAATAAAATATAAAAAGCGCGAGTGAAATGACGAAGGAAACCTGCTCATCATTTTACGGTGCCCCTAAAGTGACATGTTACACACTTTTTTTCCAATTAGGTAATGTGAGACTTTTTTTATTTCGTTTAAACGAAATGATTTCGTTTAAACGAAATGATTTCGTTTAAACGAAATAACTTATTTCGTTTAAACGAAATGATTTCGTTTAAACGAAATAAGTTATTTCGTTTAAACGAAATGATTTCGTTTAAACGAAATAGTTATTTCGTTTAAACGAAATGATTTCGTTTAAACGAAATGATTTCGTTTAAACGAAATAATCATTTCGTTTAAACGAAATAACTTATTTCGTTTAAACGAAATCATTTCGTTTAAACGAAATAAGTTATTTCGTTTAAACGAAATAAGTTATTTCGTTTAAACGAAATCATTTCGTTTAAACGAAATCATTTCGTTTAAACGAAATAACTTATTTCGTTTAAACGAAATCATTTCGTTTAAACGAAATCATTTCGTTTAAACGAAATAAGTTATTTCGTTTAAACGAAATAGTTTATTTCGTTTAAACGAAATGATTATTTCGTTTAAACGAAATGATTTCGTTTAAACGAAATAAGTTATTTCGTTTAAACGAAATGATTTCGTTTAAACGAAATGATTTCGTTTAAACGAAATAACTATTTCGTTTAAACGAAATGATTTCGTTTAAACGAAATAACTTATTTCGTTTAAACGAAATGATTTCGTTTAAACGAAATGATTTCGTTTAAACGAAATAAAAAAAAGTCTCACATTACCTAATTGGAAAAAATGTGTGTAACATGTCACTTTAGGGGCACCGTATCATTTCGACTTAGTAACTCAAAGTTTTGAGATACGTAACTTTAAATTTCGAGATACTTTACTCTGATATTTTGGTCTTGTCAAGTGTTAAGTGTTATACATTTTTATCTGGTCTTGAAAATTTGAAGGTTTGTCTTTCACGACTAAAAATGTTTTAAGAAGCCGCTTCTAGATATTAAAATTTAAAGCGGATGCATCTGCTTAAACATTTATATTTTGTACCATACATGTAGAGACTTGAGCATATAGTAACATATATATTAGTGTATAAACCCAGTATCTAGTGCTACTCCAGATTTCAGACTATATATAGAATATATATGTAGTAGATTCTGGTGGTAGGGGCTCTACCTAAGTCTATATCCTTCGGAATGCGGTCAAGATAGTGAAATATTGCAACTTTGAACACTACTCAGTCTCCTTCTATGATCTCTCTTTAGAGTTTTGGTTATCCACGCATCCTTTCTTGGTCAAACTCGTGACTACACGTTAATGTACAGTATCTCTATATTTTCTTGTCATACTGACTAAAACTTGGTTGAAAAACTTCCAGGCCTACAGACCTACACTTATTAAAAAGGTGGTTTTTTTTTTCAACAGCGAACGCTGTCCGATCTTCTTAAATGATCCTCTGTGGCTACAAGAGGTACGTTGCTTGAAATAAATAACTCGAAATTTCGCCTTTGTAACTTGAAATATTGACTTAATAACGGCGTTGATTGGAAATCGTAAGTCATTTTACCTTGACAAACATGAAATGTGTAGTAAAATGTAGATCTTTCTTCGTGTCTTTGCTTTTTGTACTATTGGTGGACACTCGTACACATAGGAATATTTGTAGCAGTGCTGAAACAGGTATAATGTTAGCACAACATGCTTGTATTCGATACTTTTGAACCAGAGTTTAAAACAAGTTTGATACTATAGTCATGAAAGCATTTCAAACCATTCTGATATTTTGATAAAATCCTATCTACACGGATTTACTAGAACTTATTATAAGCGTACGAACGCGCAGAAAGTTACATCTTACGTCACCATAATGAATACGTCAACTTTTTAAAGTATTACATTCCACCTTTTTGTATAGAACCAAAATGTACATGTTATTGGAAATATACAAGAAACTTGAAATAACTTGAACTCAGATATCTAGATCGGACGTTACTTCTAATTGTATGGCATATAATGTTTGGAACACCGATAAAAAACAACATTACGGCAAATTCCAATACGATAACATGGAAAATCTACTTAATGTGATTACCTTACTGTATCAACAAAATGTATTCTTACCATATTGTTCGCTTTCAAGTATAAGCAAGTCTGGTAGAAAACCGTCAACGTACCAGTTAGATAACCTTGGTAACGTAATATTTTTCTGCTGACCTTCAAATCCTGTTATAAATGTTATTATTTTTAATATGCTTATGAATATCATGATTAGAATTTTATACACTGCATGGAACCGATAAATACTTCTCTATCATGACTTTTGCCTTTTCGACAACTGCCAAGCTTTAAAATGAAATAAAAATACTAGGTCCCCAGCACTGTTTCTATTTTGTTTGCCCCCAGATACGATACTATAATAAACATTTTTTCAAAATTTCCATACTCCTACCATGTATGTTAGTAAAGTACAATAACTAGCATAAGTTTAAAATCTAGGCATTTTTATAAAAGAAAACAATATTTCTAGAGGAAGTATATTTAGAGAAATCAAAAGAAATTGATTTTGTAGAGAAAAGAAAACAACAATAGTTGTTCTGCAGACCCGATGGTTATTGTTTCATATTTTTGGCGATCTTAAGTTTTTATTTTTCGAGTTCTACGTAATAGAAATAAATCAATCTTTGTACATGTATTTTTATGTCTGCCTATTTAAAACAAAAATAACAAATAACATTTGTAGGTCACCATATTAGATTTGGCGAACATTAATTACAACGAGGTGTTGTGTGGCAGGCATTTATAATACGCAGGTCGGTTCAAATTCAAACAAGAGCATATATTCAGGCAAACTCTTGACATTATTCTGTTTTTGTCCGCAGATTAAGGCAAATATAGTTAACAAGAGGACCAAATGGTCATAGGTCGCTCACCTGCAGAACATCTGGAATAAACTTGCTTAAGGTTAAGTTAAGGCTTACAGAAGAAACTGTTGTTTGTTTAGTATTCTTAAAAAGTAGAAACAGAGAGGAAATGTTCCGGTTGCTGCATCCTTAACCTTTAAGCTATTGATCTACTCCATTTGGCTAATCACCCTACAAAATTTGATGGGTGTAGGTTAAAGGCTCCTCAAAAAATACTACGGAAACTGTTTCCAGTGTTTTAAGTGTTTATCCATATTCGGGAACAATCTGTTTTGTACGGAGAATGGTTGAAATGTACGGAAGCTGAAGTCTATTAGAAATATATTTCGTGGTTGTTTATATTTTATATATTATTATAAAGGTAAAGGTAAATTTTATTTATCGACGCTTATCATACATGCAAGTATATAAATGTTGACGCAAAACTTATTCAATAATTTTAGTAAATCATTAAATATAGATATATCAAATTATCATACGGTAGATTTCTTAATAAGCGGATTTTTACGTGTTTCTGGTGTTTATGATGTTACAAAACCGACAGTTCCCGAAAACAGATGTATGGTATGGGTACAGTATAGGGATTAAGTACAGCCAATGTGCACGGCGTTTTGGGTAAATATCGACCCGTCTGAAAACAACTACCGTGAGCGCCTTTAAAGGTATAAAAGGAATAATAAACTTACAAAAAAGAAGTCGCGCTTAAATTGCACGGTGGGCGTTCCAGGCCAAAAAAGGTGAACAAATTCAAACTAGATATCAATACATGAATAAATAGATAAATATAGAAAAATTAAAAAACGTAACAAGAACAACAAAAACAAACACAACAGCAACAACAAAAAAGACACAAAAAAGAATAATGGAAAAGACAATAATAAAAAAGGAAAATAGAAGTAGATAATTTTGACTCCGAAATTTAAATCCTTTTTGTTCAAGGACCATACATGATCTAGCCATATAAAATTGTGTCCAGACTCTTTTACAGAAAAGAAAGAACATTGATACCTTTGGGACAACTGTTGTTGGTCCCATAAATGCTATAAACACCATCCGGCCATTCTTTTAAACCTCCAGAGTTCCTGGTATGACGTTTATAGCAGAACTGTAATTTGAATTCTGAGCTACGAAATGGACCGAACACAAACGTCTGAAATCCAGGCCATTTTGTAATACCAACGTCATGAAAAATATCAGTCGTAGTCATGTTTATCGATGACGTTTCATTAGTGGTGAAAACAGCTTGTGGTTTATCCCATGTTATTGATAGAACACCGTGTTCCCATCCCTGTTGCCTAGTCTCAGGGCAACCATAAATTGTCATTGGCAAGGCATACGGCCCAGGTGGCCACTGACTGGCCAACAAATCAACATCTGCAAAAAATGACAATAGACACTCCGTAAACTTCTCTCTGACAAAACAAATGTACATATTAATCGATACAAATTTAGCTTGAAGGTTTGCAGTCACTATCAAGTTGCACACTGGACGTTAAGCACACCGCTTTTTAATTTAAACCTTTAAAAATATTAAGTTTAATATTCCAGTTACTCCACTTTTAAATCAAAATATTACAAGGTTCACCTCATATATATATGAGCCGCGCCATGAGAAAACCAACATAGTGGGTTTGCGACCAGCATGGATCCATGCTGCTCGCCTTCAAAGCCTATTGTTATTAGAGAAGCCGTTAGCGAACAGCATGGATCCTGACCAGACTGCGCGGATGCGCAGGCTGGTCTGGATCCATGCTGGTCGCAAACCCACTATGTTGGTTTTCCCATGGCGCGGCTCATATAAAGATGATTTTTCAGTACATTCGATCTCAATACTTTTCACCGAGTGTCAGATACAATATTTCCCTGAGGAACGTAGGATCTGGTGTTCACATGTGAAATATTTCTTGATTATAAGGAACTAACATTCAATAAAAATAAATATGTTCACGTCTGTTCATCAATTCTCACTTGATTTTACATTTCCACCTTTTTATCTGTTAAAGCGAAAATTATAGTTATCACTGTGAAATCACCAGATATATTTCATTCTACTAGTTCAGTAATCATTGTAATAAATAAAGAACTTAATTGTCCGTTATCATTCTTTTATGGATATATTGAAATGTGTACCTGAACTTTGTCTGAGATATTCACACTCAATACGCTTTTGGTCATCTTGCGAACATTTTGCATACCCAAATTGTGTGTTGTTTCCATAAGCTGTCGTTTTACCTGAAATTGTTTGATTAATTGCATGAACTGTAAATAGCATTTAAAAAGTCAATTTAAATAAAAAAAAAAACCTTCTAAACAGACCCTTGGATTTTGGATATCTTAAAGCAGCATTCCTCTAGATTTGGCTAAAAAAATCTTTATTTCAAATTGAAGTTTTGGTCATATTATGAACATTAGAATATGAAATTTTGTTTCTAAAATATTTTAAAAACTCCAAATCAAGAAAAAAAGAATCAAACCCCGGACCGCCGCGGCAATAAAGATATTTTCCCGTCGTCGTAGCCAATAGCGCTATAGCTGAAGTAGTGACTAATGACTTCAAAATACAGATATTTATAATCGAGACAGTTTACCTGGAGTAAAAGCGTGACAAACGCTTTTCTATTTTCATCGTAAAAAGAAATACAAACAGCAAATTCTCAAGTGTTTCCGTAACATAAAATTTGTCAGTAATTAAGTTTTTTGGAAGAGTGTTCGTCACGGCAATGTGCTCATTTATTTTTGTCTTGTGGCACTAGATTGCTTCTCATAAATGGATCTCCTGAAAACTCTTTTAAATTCATCTCCAATGTTATTGACATATTGTACTAAGGGTAAGCATTTACAAAATGCTACAATTTTGCTGAACTGTTTCTTTCTAAATCGTTATTGACTGTTTAAAATATTGCGAGCCACACCGCTAACATAAATTGATCGAATTTACTTATTACATTTGAAGTGGATGAAATGCAGACTCGAATTTCTTTTTGGAGCTATACAAAATGCATCCGGCAGTTTATTTAGTTAAATTAAATCTTTTTTTTTTCATATACATGTAGATACAGAAAGTAAGCATTTACGACACAGTAAATAAAGCAAAAGAGTTGGGCCCATGTTCTTTCTCCATTAAGGGACGATCTCAGAGGCTCCCCAAGTAAACCTTGTGGTTCCTAGGAACTTATATATAAGTTTCCTAGGAACTTATATATAAGTTTCGAATATATTACCAGAGATATAACGAAAACAACAGTAAGAAAAATGCAATATGAAAAAAAAAAAAAGTGAAAATCAGTGGAATCCATTTAGAATATAATATTTGTTGTTGAGGATAATTCTCCCCCCCCCCCCCCCCCCCCCCCCCCCCCCCCGAAAAAAAAAATATATATAACAATTTTATGTTGTAAATTCCAACACATTTCTCAGACAAGATTACATCCTCCACAGCAGTATTGATGTACCCACTGTTAGAACCACCATTTAGCTGATGCTGTTTTCACAAATGGCAGTAGAGCCACTACAATTTATTGCAAGTATACTGAATAGTTGATGTATCTATTTCTCTAAAACGGTCCGTTTCAATGTTTGGTGTTTGGTATAACGTGTGAACTAAGTTATAAATGGAATCTCGGATTTTATCGGAACTAATTTATTGTCGGCATAGTGCAGGAAAATAATATCATTTCGCTGGAGACACGTTACATAGAGAATAACAGGCTACTGTCTTTTGATATCAAAGTTATCAGGTCGATGATGATATTGGCTAGAAGGGGTAAGGGAACCGCCCATATCAGCCGAGACCTGATAACACTGATATCAAAAGACAGTAGCCGAGGCTGTTATTCTACTTATCATGAAACTCATTCAAACTGCCTAGAGCAACATGTCCTCATATCTTATTTCGTAAAAATATTCTGAAGCAAAAAATTGATAAATATATTTTACGGACTTAAAAATTCATCCGCCCCTGAAATATCTGAACGAAACAATACGGCAGCCATACTGAATTCAATTTAGACAATGAAATAAACTCTTACCTGCATAAAAATCAAAAGCCATCCTCTTGAATAAACCATAACATGCTTTATTTCCCAAATATTAAAAATTTAACTCAGACAATAACATATCCAATGTGCTGAAAATTTGACATCCAGTCAGAGACACTTTTAAAGTATAATAATCACAAAACTGACACTGGTCCAAGAATTATAATTAACTGATTCAAGAATTATAATTAACACGAAAACTTTTGCTAATACTTAATAAAATTTCGGCATAAATCGAGAATAAGAATAAATTGTCAAGGCATACAGACACTAAATAGCCTGAGCATGAAAAAATGGTATCGCATAATGGCGGATTCAAATAGTTCTCAGTTCTTTTTGCTGTAAGAAGGCTTTTTCCTTGAAATCATTGCTATATATTGGTTAAAATCATATTGCATGCCTATACTTGACATACTGGTAGCATTTGCATGTTGAAAAAAGACTCCAAACTGATTTAACATGTGAAATTTATTCATACACCCCTACCCTAAATTGTGATTGTCATTTCAGTGTAAAAATTACGGTGTGTCCGTTTGACCAGAAATATTTTTCTTGCATCAAACATGACCCCCACTTTTCTTTGGATATTTTTACAGTATAAATGTTGCTCTACAAGAAAATGTAAGTTAAAGAAATTTAAAATGGGTCTAGGTGTGTATTGCAATATTGTGAAAACTTGTCATTTTATATAGAATATATAGTGCTGGCTATTTCGTGTGTTATAACCTCAAGTGTATTGTAAACCTTTCCAAGAATCGATACAGGTAAACTTTGTGGTTTCTCAATGACGTCATTCAATGCTATTGTCTGTGCGATAGGGGAGAACGGGGTTGAATGTGCCACGGGTTGGTTGTGCCAAACGTGACTTTCCATCTTTATTGAAGAGCTGTGACGGCATTTGCAAATATTTTAAACGCACCATTTTTCAGATACGCTTCTTGGAAAGCACAAGCATTGTAAACAAAAGGACAACGAAACTGTGTTTGAAAAAACAATTTGCACCGCTATAAGTAAATTTTTGATGTTATTACACATTTGTGTTCTGACAGTACGTTATTACGTATATTTATTGACATAAGTTATATTATGAAGTTAAACATTTTGAGATGTGTGATTACAGAAATATTAAAAGGTTAAATGTCATGTTGTTTTATAATGCCACCCATACTGTATGGTAAGGGTGAACCCCGCAAATAGTACCCCGAATACTGTCACGTCCTACCCCAATCGCGGGGCTGGTTGTGACGTTTCACAGGCCATGTTTACACTAGCAGTATTCTTAAATTAAAGACTATATCCGCTGTTGTTACATCTCATGTTTTAACGGAAATGTTATTTCATGTAAACATGATCTTAATGTTCCAGTTAAAGGCAAAATATGAAAAATGGCACAAAAATTGTTGAGATTACAGATTTTTTTTTAAAAAAAAGTTGTGCAATATCGAAACTGGTCTCTGTAATAAAATTCAGTCTTGAAAGAAACTAAGTACTGTAAAACTAGTCCGTCAAAATGGGAGGAGTTTAATTTTGATATCCGGTCAATGACTTGATATCAAAATCAAATATCAGGCAAGTGATATCAGGCACTTTGCATAGTAGTGGCATGATAAATGTACGAACAGTGACAAACTCCCGAAGGAATAGCTACTTTCATAGAAAGGAGTCACGTTAAAGTGGAATCTCACTTGCATTGTATATCTGATTGTGTCTAATCCATAACGTACGTTTGTACAAAATATTACATAAACTAAAATGAAAGAAACAAGTACAATTTGACAACGTACAACATCTTCAATATTTTACATTAGACATGTTTAATTTTATTCTGTTCCCGATAATTTTGCGATACTAAAAATTATAAAAAGAGGACGAAACATGAAATTATTAAGGTGCAGCAGTAATTTCACATATTTCTTTATACAAGCAAATATTTCAAGAAGTACATATTATGTATGATTAATGAATTTATGTACATTGCATCTGTAAAATTTCTAGTTTATATCCATGAATCTGACCAAACAATTATTTCCGACCATGGAATATTAAAGCCCATTTATAAAATATACGTTAAGAGTCCGCCCTTTTCAGGAAGCATACGCTATTAAACTTTGTTCATGCCATTTAATTGCAAAATATTATACAAATGAGCCGTGCCATGAGAAAACCAACATAGTGGCTTTGGGACCAGCATAGAACCAGACCAGCCTGCGCATTCGCGCAGCCTGGTCAGGATCCATCCTGTTCGCTTTCAAAGCCTATTGTTATTAGAGAAGCCGTTAGCGAACAGCATGGATCCTGACCAGACTGCGCGGATGCGCAGGCTGGTCTGGATCCATGCTGGTCGCAAAGCCACTATGTTGGTTTTCTCATGGCACCGCTCAAATAATATTCGCCGTTTAACGTCACTACTTTACATTTGCTATATCATCTACTGAATTTTTTCAAATAGTTTTGCGTGAATATTTTGAATAGCAGAAATCAGGTGTACTTTTAAGATATAATAAATATATCAATATTAAAAATAGATTTAAAAACATTTCAGGATGTACGATCAATTGTTTTCTACAATTAAGTTTTTTAACACCCGGTGAGCTTTAAGAACATTAGTTTCTACAACAAATAATAACAGCTCAGTTCAACGCACTCCTTTTTTATCTTTCATGGCATTTTCTTCCCCCACTGTTTATGCATTTCCGATATTGAATACAATTTAAAAAGTGGGTTTACTATATAAAAGATATAATATACTATGAATACATTGTGATATCACTAGTATATAAAGCATAAATGTCACTAACAAATCTTTTTTATTTACACCAACTCCCTTTTCAAATAACAAATAAAAACAGATTTAAATACTTAGCTGCTTTAATAACATACAAACATTCTTCAAAATAAAATAAAAAAAAAATGTTATGGTCACCGCCGTACATCTAAGAGATATTTTTAGAAAAAAAAAAACTTGCAAAAACCGATGAATTTAATACGTTTGATCCTTTTTATTTTAATTGATACTTCCTAGATAATGCACAGTGCTTTGTCGGAAAAGTTTCTGAATCAAATCTGTTTTACTTTAATAGGTACATGTATTTGAAATTACCGACACCCTACCCCATTGTGCATCTTGCATCAGATTAAGGGAAAGGAAATTCCGCCAAATATAAGGATACCTTTTTTCGAAACTTTTTGGTTAAATGGTAATTTTTTAGGCATGTTTGAAGATTAAGTATTATTTAACAGTTTGTACACATGAATAACCGTCTTCTCAAGTTCTTAACTGAAGCTTAAATATTTTAACACGTGTATAACTTCCTACTGTTGTGCAAATAAATCGTGACTAGAACTGTTTTACGAACTTATTAAAATTATTTAAATCAAATGATAATTTCTGTTACATTCAAATGTTATTATTCAATAGAGTACAAATGTACTTACTCAGGAGTGTAATCAACACTAACACGCATGTTAAATCTCGAGCCATTTCCAGCGAACTGATACTTTCCGTAAATTTTCAATATATTTATTATATCATGTATTTATTCCTTACCACTAAAATGATATTAGTTTTATTACACGTGGGGAGGTGGACGAGTTATTCACCAATTGAAAGATGCCGCATAATTACGTCATGAAAGTAAAGTTCGCCTGGAGAAGTGGGTAGAAGAATTTACTCCAATTGAAAGATGAAGCAATATTATCTTATGAAAGTAATGTTCTTTCCAGTGTCAATAGTGGTTTTAATGTAATACTTTTCATATTACCTGATGGACCTGATGGAATATAAAATGAAATAGTACATTTTGATTAGAATTTGCGAAAACTGGTAGTCAAGCGGGCAGTATAAACATTTACATGTTTTAGTAATTTAATTTGGAGTGCATTTTCTTGCATTAGTTACATGTAATAACAGTGGGCGCGAGTTCGGGTATAATCAACGTCATTTTCAACCACAGTTACTTTTCTAAAGCGATACATTTTTTACGTGGTAAATTTGTTTAAAAAACACAAGATGCATAAAACGAGATTAACAAGTGACAGAGTATTGCAGTGTCAATACAAAAGTCCCCTACCTATGACCTTTGACCGACAACCATGTGTCATGTGCGCGACACAAAGTATAATCATGCAGAAAATTTCTGTGTAGTACTAAAATCCTTCAATGCAATTGAAAGTAATGGAGTAGAAACAAATTTTTACTTGATCTTAAACCGTACCTTTACCATTAACCGACAAGCATAGATCAAGAGTTCACACATTATCTGATCATAGTGGAAGGTTTGTGTATAGCAATAAGATAATCCATCAATGCATGTTAAAGTTATGGAGCAGAAACATTTTACTTGACCTTTAATAATGATATTGACCTTTAACCTATAAGCATAAGTTATATACATGCATAATCTACATATTGTCCTCTATTCACATACCAAGTTTTATGGACCTAGCTCGAATACGTTTTGAGTTATCGCAGGATCTAGATTTGTAGACAGACGCACGTACGTTTGTGGCTACTCTATGTTCTCTCTATTGTTTTAGCCACGTAAAAAGGAATGAAGGACATCAAAGATAAAAATACAATTACTTTTTTTTCCTAAAGCAACCTATGTATGCAAATGTGGGCTCGAACAGACGACAGGACCACAATGGAAATAAGAGTTTTGTCTTTTTTGTGTGGTCCTTGGTGACTTTGTGCCTGTCTTGGCTATTTATAATTTCATGTATGCATTATGTTATCATGTTGTATTTACTATACATGTTGTTTTTAATTGTCCATGTATGTGCACTCCATACCGAAATCTATCTATCTATCTATCTATCTACGAAAGGAGGGCATATATATACTCGAATTTAGGCAAATACACATTTGTAAATAATCGGGGCTGTAGCGTGATTGATTACATATTACAATGTATGTAGACCAGGAATGTTTGATATGATTGATCATTTTGAAGCTGATGATCCAAATATTTTATCAGATCACTGCCTTGTATCATGCTGTTTTAGTTTTGATAGGTTAGTAACGGTACAAAATGATATGACCCAAGATATAGAGTCAGACTGCGTTAAGTCCAAGCATGTATGGAAAAATGAATTAAAACCGCAATTTATTGACAGATTGAGTGTAAATGAAGTGTCACAAAGTTTAGAGGTCTTATCAAATGATATTTCGTCATGTTGTACTCATTTTGAAATAGACAGCTGTTTGGGTAGTTATGAAACTATAATAAGTAATGTTGCATCACCGATTTTTGAGAAAAAAATAATTTAAGAAATGTAGACAATACTTTTTCTTTTGACAGCAATTAGTCCTGGTTTAATGACGATTGTCACGAAAAGAAGTATAATTTTCTTCACTCACTGAATAAAGGACCTCGGACATTTTCCTATTCAGATTGCCTATCCGATTAAGGAAAAAGTGACATAGGGATAGACTTCTGAAATTGCATAGTTATGATAGTTGAAGACCATTTCTTGATAAATGCGACTTCATTTTACAAGTTTATGAACAAAAAAGAAGACTTTGTAGACATTTCTCATTCTCTTTTCTATTAAAATATGAACATAAATCATTTTTACGTTTTAAACATCTTTCCCACCAGTGACGCAACAAAATAGTTCACATGCCTTTGTAAATAGTTATTATATACGTATGCTGCAAAAATGGCACTTGGTCACAGGTGGGGAAGTGTTTAAAATTGAAAAAAACTACGTACAGGGTGTCAGCAAATAAATTTTTACATAAATATTTGACACTTATTGCATGTGTTTCCTAAACCTTACATATATACAGCTTTATTCATTTTTGTAAATATGTCAAGCACAGAAAACACTAAACTAAATAAATAGGGGACATAAAAAGTGAACCTAGAAAGCAGACAGATCCTTACAAATATATCTTATGAATTTTTCAATCAGATCTGTTACCTCTTGACAGTCTAAGTCTGTCGATTGAGTGTCATCAGGATTGAGACAACTGCATCTGTCGTAAGTCAAGAACCAAGCAAGTGGCTTCGACATATTACATATGTGTCTTCAACGTAAACATGACAAAGAAATACAGACGCACTTCTATGGAATAGTGCCACTTAGGTGCATTTTTTTTACCTTTTGTAGGACACAGTTGAAGCAAACCTAGAATGCATTTTAAGAGCAACATTTGCTTTTATTCGATCCAGCATCCTATACCCTAACAGAACTACACCAGACACCATCTAATTAACTAACCTAGTTGCTTCCAGAACTTACACTGACACCCATAGAACTAATACTGACTCGCCCGTAACTAACACTGACACGCCCAGAATTAACATCAATTCGCTCACACGTCTGAAACTTATTTCGAAGCCAACCGAAATACTAGTAAGGACCTCAAAGAACTAACACAGACACCCCAAGAATATCTATATAAATGTTGATACTAGCTAGTGAAGTTCTGTTCCACTGATATAAAATGCTAAAAGTAAGGCATCCCTGAACCCGCAGTGGAATAGGCAGTCTCCTGCACCCCTCCGTTTCAACTGAAAAAGGCCAACTACGCCAATGTATGGCCAGCTACACCACTGCATGTATTCAATAATAATCGTCCACATAATGCCCGGTCAGTATTATACATGTGTATAAATACAGTATAGCAATAGATGTATAGAAAACAAACAATAGGATATGATCAATGCATCAGTGTTATCATGGGCACTCGGGTGGAAATAACTGAAGTACAGTTAGGGACCAAATGTTTTGTTCCACTTTTATTTTTTCCGTTTCGTTTATTTTCAAAAATGTCAATAAAACTGATAATCTGCATGTTATCAGTTTATTTATTGTGTTAAAATATTTCATAGTAGACATACCTTAAATACCAATGCTTATTTTAACTAAAAAAAACACATTTGAAATTTTTCAAAAATATTACCCTTAGTTACAAACTGTTCGAATTTCAAGAAAATGAATATAAAATAAAACTATTTTTTGTGACAGTTTGATAGGAATATAACTTATTTATCAATATTTGAAGCTGTTATATAAAACTATCAACTACTGAAGTCAAGAAATAGCATTGAACTTAGGGCAAAATCCCTAGCATAATGTCCGATGTCCTTTCGTGATAATCCAACAAATGTAAATAGAGTAAATATCGTTACATCATTTCATTTCATTTCATTTATTGGCAAATCGGCATTACAAATGCCTTTGACCATTTACAATATGTTTATTCAAATGGTCAAGACATACAAATGCATAATTATATAATATACACAAATACACCAAAAATATCACTTCAATAAAACATTTATACTGTGCAAACATTATATGAAAATCTAAAGAGCAGTTAAATCTTCAAGAGTTTGTTCACGTAGTTTAATAGCTTCGCTTATATATTTCGCATTTCTTATCAATCTTTTCTTGGTAGTAGAGGACATGATATATATGGATTTATTAACAGACGGCCAAGCTGTATTGATAACTATTTCTGTCTAATATGTGAATACTTATTGCAACAAAGCTTAAAATGGTATTCAGATTCAACAAAATGACTAGAGCATATTTTACAGATACGATCTTGTCTATCAATACCAGTATACCGGCCTACTTTGATTTCTAAGCTATGTGATGCAGTTCTAAAACTTGTATATTGTTTTCTCAGTAAATTGCTTGGTAAATATCTAAATATTTCTCATAACAAAATTCAAGTTTATGTTTACTATAATATTCAAGTTTCGATACATTTTGAATAGACGCTTTCCAATTTACCAAACGCCGCTTTTCATGGAATTACACGCCACGACCCGTGTATCATTGAAGGTTTCATGTTCACCGCCGTTTGAATACATCCGCGGATGTCTCTAAATTGCTTTTTGTACTTTTAACATATGTAAATGTTGAGTTCCGCTCAACCCTGGGCTAGAGGGCGTGGATGGTAGCATGCATTTCCACTACCGT
This sequence comes from Mercenaria mercenaria, assembly GCF_021730395.1. Classification (NCBI taxonomy): domain Eukaryota; kingdom Metazoa; phylum Mollusca; class Bivalvia; order Venerida; family Veneridae; genus Mercenaria; species Mercenaria mercenaria. Next base: position 7,677,116 of record NC_069375.1, on the reverse strand, counting down.
CCATGAACAGGCTCAATCAAACCGAGCCTGCAACAGCGGCGGCGGCGGTGGTGGTGGTGGCGGCGGCGGCGGCGGCGGTGGTGGCGGCGGCGGCGGTGGTGGCAGCGGCGATGCGGCGGCGAGCGGCGGCGGCGGCGAGGCGGAGGTGGTGGTGATGGTGATCTTTCCTTCCCCGCGCTCTTTTTATTTAGATCAAGAACAGGGACCGTTTGTGGATGGGGTAGACTTCTCCGACTCATTTAGTTGTTCGGGGTTATCCCAGCACGGTTCTCGTCTATATACGAACGGACTGTTGGGGTGCACCAAATCCCTGGGCTGTACTACGGGTTGACAGAACACATTAAAGATGTAATTATTTAAGCTGGCATCGGAGTAAAGGACTTTTCCTGTTGATTGGTAATATCTAGCTCGAATAGCGCTATTCTTATGCGAGTTAGAAGCCATACTTGCTAACACACGTACGTTTATCTTCCTCAAAAGTTTGAATTGAAGTGATATTCCGAATGTAACTTAATGTTTATATATATACTGGAGAGGGCATGTTCCGCCTTACCGCACACGGTGTAATTGAAACCGACTGAAGTAGTCAATTGTGAAAAGGTTTAAATATTATAACAGTTCGTCGTTATTTGATCTCTGGCTATTGATATATTAATTAATGGGCTAAATTGAATAGATTTGATTACATTTGGCTTTCAATATATTGTGTTGTCTGCATCGTTTAAAACCCCTTACTTAACTTTGCGTATGTACCTATTTGTAAATAACTTGCTTTAATCGATTTCAATGTATACATATGTAGCATGTTGGCAATTTTGTAAATAAAATCGTAAAAAGTCCCTACGATTGTTGTAATTATGGCTATTATCAAATAACAATGTAATATCGCGTTTTGCGCATCATAAAATGTAACAGATCAGTGGATATCTTCAAGGTTTGAACCCTCCCTCGGAGTCCAAAGTGATTTTTACGCGCGAGTGACTTTAGCCTCGATTAGACGTGGTCATCGAATAGTTCTCATCGAGACCTTTCGTTAGATACCCTACATGCCTAGGTTCCCTACAATAACGAAAGAAAAAACCAGGGTGGTAACGCATGAATGATTTCGCTTTAAATCCCGATAGCTCCAGAACGGTACTAGAAAGATCCGTAAAAGTATATATTTTCTGAATTGTCTTGACGAGACCTTTATAGGGGTGTCCTCCTTGACAAGGTTCGAACCCACCCTCGGAGTCCAAACCGGTTTTTACGCATGAGTGATTTTAGACTAGAATAGACGTGGTCATGGAATAGTTCTCATCGAGACCTTTCGTTAGATACCCTACATGCCTAGGTTCCCTACAATAACGAAAGAGAAAACCCGGGTTGTAACGCATGAATGATTTCGCTTTAATCCCAATATCTCAAAAACCGTACTAGATAGACCCGTAAAAGTATATACTGAATTTTGATGACGTCATTTCCGGTCCGAGTATGGATTTTCGTAATGTTTACCTCTCGACCTTTCCAAAAATGTCAAAAACCCGGAATGTCAAATTAAACCCTAAATCGCCGTTCTAGGCGGATAAAACAATGAAATATTAACATAGGTTGACAATAAAAGGAATAACGTTATATAATACCCTCTATTGTCTAAAAATAGATAAATCGGGTAGTAACGGAATGTTGGGTGCGGCACATGACGTCATGGTAATTTCCGATTGACTCACCTAGTCTCTATTGTTAGTTTGGAATGTTGGGTGCGGCTCCCCATTGTTCTAGAGCATTGACCCGTCCGCCATCTTGTTGCGCGATTGTGACGTCATGGATTATTCCGCGTACTGTGATAACCTCGCCTCCGAGGCTCCTATTGTTCGTACGCGGTCATAGGATACCACCCCATTGTTCCTGCGCGGTCATAGGATACCGCCCCATTGTTCCTGTGCGGTCATAGGATACCGCCCCATTGTTCCTGCGCGGTCATAGGATACCCTCCCCATTGTTCCTGCGCGGTCATAGGATACCGCCCCATTGTTCCTGCGCGGTCATAGGATACCCTCCCCATTGTTCCTGCGCGGTCATTGATGACGTCATAGGTCACGTGGTATGGCACCAGGGCACCAGGCAAATTCCGAAAATGTCCGAACTATACTACTCTCACCATTCAGGCTATTGCATTGCTCATTACAAAATTCTATACATAGGCATACCTGATTTTTCATAATTCTTATCCAATATTTTAACACGGTGGCGATACCCTGGGTATGCAGGGGTGCAAAATGGCGGCGGAATCTCTCGATTCAGGTAACATTTTTCATTATTACTGTCTTAATACTTAACCAATTTTAGCGAAATAAAGACGAGTGCCCGCTCATAAGAATACTACACCCTCGGCTATAAAACTTGGGCTCCTCAGTTTCGTAGTTTTTGTGAAAAGTGCAACGGCGCATTCTGATGGAAAAAAATGCAACTGCTATGTATGGGGGCATTTTTATAAAAATGACTAAACCAACTATCCCCGTGTGTTTCGAAAAACGGCGTGTAGGGCGGAACCGGGCTTGACATGTTCCAAAGCTGTTGTAGAACTTTAGCAAGTGAAATCGCCAGTTTTCGGCAATTCCGGACGATTGAAAGGAAATGCTATGTGGGGGAGGTGTTTTCATTATGTTATGTTATGTGGGGGAGCTTTTGACATGTGGGGGTGACTTAACTGGCTGCTAGGCTGCCAGACTCAAGTTAACTGGCTGCTAAACACGCAATAATACGGACAAATAAAGCCAGCGAAAAATACTTTTAACTGTTATATGTCAATATATATATTGTGATGATGTCCGTCCGTTCGTCTTTGCCTGTTTCTTCTCATACATCGTTGGCACTAGAAACTTGAAACTTGATCACGATACTTCTATGGCCTTTGGAGAGTGCATTTTCATACGACACCTAGATATAAAGCTATACGAGGGATGTTCGAAATGAATTGCTTATTTCTATCTAGAGACTTCAAATTTCAAGTTAGCCCAAAAGGGCTCATTTCATGCCCTCGAAGTACTCCCCGTGGCTAGAAATGCAAAGTTCCAGCCGATGTATCCACTTCTTGAAGGCGTCACGGTACGCTGATTTGGGCATAGTATTAAGGTACTGTTGAATGGCAGATCCAAGTGCCTGTCGGGACTGGTATTTCCGCCCAGCAAGGAATGATTTCAATTTCGGAAACAAAAAGAAATCACATGGGGTAAGGTCTGGGGAATACGGGGGGTGAGGCAAAACAGTTACTTTTTCTTTCTTCAAAAACGTCGTAACTATTGCGGAGGTATCAGCGGGGGCATTGTCATGTAGAAGACGGACATGTTTAAAATCAGTGGCAGGGCGTCGTTTCTGATAAAACTTTTTCAGTTTCTTCAGTACTACGTCTTTGTAGTACTTTCCGGTGATGCTTTTGCCCTTTTTCACCGGCACTTTTATTGCGACTCCTTCACCAGAGAAGAAGATTGCATACAAAACCTTCTTTGCACTCAAAGAACGTTTGGCAATTATTGAGCGTTTGCTGTGTTTAGTGGCCCAGATCTTATTGCTAACCTTTCTGACGGGCTCAAAATAATGGACCGAGGATTCATCACCTGTGACGACATTGGCAAACTGCTTTTTGTCATATTTTGGAAACATTTGAAGCAGCTTTTTGGCCACTTTAATCCGTTGCCTCTTTTGCTCATCAGTCAACAGATGTGGCACCCATCTAGCAGAAATCTTTCTGACTTTCAAATGCTTTTTCAAAATAAGGTGAACCGTTGATAGTGATATGCCTACCTTTCGTGCAATATCACGAACTGTAAATCTGGCATCTCCTTCAATGATTTCCTTTATTTTGGAAACGATTTCTTTACGAGATGCAGATTTTGGCCTACCTGATTTCGGTGCATTTTTGATGGACTTTACACCAGACTCAAATTTCTTTTTCCACCGCCGAACTGTGTCATAAGACACACAAGAAGGTCCATAAGCAGTAGAAAGTTCAGTCATCAGCTGCTTCAAAGAACAACCAAGTTTTGAGCGAGCTTTGATGTAAGCCCGTATTTCATTTTTCTTGTCGACGCTTCTACCAACCATTTTTACTACAGTGGTCAATGACTGCGTGTATTCAAATGGCAAATTTTATGTCTTACACTTAGTCTAACATGTACATTTATACACCGTTGTGTAGGTATTGAATAACCCTATACAGGTAGGTATCGGTTTTTATCGTGCCCCACGTGGATATCGAGCTAGAGGACAATAAGCAATTCATATCGAACACTCCTCGTATGTGTCATAAGGGGCCTAGATCTATTATATTAAATTTGGCCATAATTATAAACTTGTTCTAAATTAGTACTTGACCAATTTGGCTAATCAAATAACAACCTTGTTGACAAGATGTTCAATTATATTTTTTAATATTTGACCTTTACCTATATTTGACTTTTCACCTTTACTTTTAAAAGTCGGAACATAGTCATTTTGATGTCAATCTGATATTTGACATCTACTGTTTAAACGCTAAAACAGTTAGTTTGCTGTAATGTTTTTTATTACTTCACAAATTTGACTCATATTCACAAATACCAGTTCTTGTGAGTGACAAGATGTTCACTTTGATGTATTTAAGTATGACAATGTCCTTCATTTTACTTTGATCTTTGCGTTTAAAAATCGGAAATAATTAAATTCCCCATAACCTTTGTCAGATTTTATAACCAACTTGGCTGTAATGTAAACTGAACAATCAATGCAACAAAAAAGCGGCGTATAGATACGCGATGGTATCATTTGACAAATTCTAGTGATTTATTGTAGTCTTTAAACACATTGTGGCAGCGGACGAAAACACATATTACTTTTAGGCAGGTCAAAAAAACTACAAAATTACCAATAGTAAGTCATTTATTGTAATGTTACATACTCAATACCAAAATATTAAAAAGTTGTAAACACTTCACATTTCCAAATGAGTGCAATTCTGTTTCAGTATTGCTATTTTACGACAAAGATTGTTATTTAATGAAGAAAACGCTTCGCGATCTCGTTTACCACCGGTGCAAATGTCATGTGAGAATAGTAAAATTTAATTTGAAATACAAATGCTGTTTCAGTAAGACTAACCCCGACGTATATTACTAAAAACATATTATATCTCCGTTGCCGCTGTTGGATTTTTTGCGAATTTTGAGACCGGGGTTTATATCAGTTGATCGGCTGCATCTCCACAACCAGGAACAGCGATGGTAACATTCATAAAAACCCTTTTAAAGAAATTGGAAAAAATATTAAAGGTGGCATTAGAAATTGTATTGTACTGAATTATAGTCATGACAGTTGAAACTTAAAATATTCTATGATTCTAAGTGGTAAAGCAGTTGTCTAAATAGCGACTTTAAACATTTTTGATATCACTATCTTCCTCCTTATTTTAAAAAGAAACTACGTAAAACATAATATTATTGAACAGAACCTTTCAATTCTTTTTTTAATTGAAAGAAGTGTTGGACCGTATAAATTTACTGCTAGTACATAGGGGAAATAATTGGCCGTTCGAACAATATTTTGATGGGTCAAACTCGTTCACATACACAGGCTAAATTTCAAATATACAACAATTCGGTTTGAAATATCATGCTACGATTTTGACTTTCAGTATATATTTCTACTAACACGTTCTTCTTCATTTTTTTTCAAAGTTAAAACAGTTAATCAGAAAATTAGATAAGGAAACATTGCTGCCACGGCACTCGTAGCACCGTAAACAAAACAAAACAAAATATTTGGTAGGTGGGGCATGGAGTATGCTAACTGGCTATAAGTACACGAGAAAACTAAGAAAAACAAGATGTGTTTTTGAAGCACAATACCCCCGTTGAAATATGAAGCTGGAAAAAGAGCTATGTGATTGACGTGTAAATATGTCAAAACGAAGACCAAGGTCAAATGTTTATTTACCAATGTAATGGGCATGTACAATGAATGGGATGTGTGAATATGGAAGGATTTCATAAAGAAAAAAAAAAGTTAGGTAAAACTTAAGAAATTTGCTAAGTGTTTGGCATCGAAAAAGTTATCTTGAATGCCGAGTTCATATTTTTGAGCGAGGAGAAGCATGTGTGAGTTTCAAATATATATACATGTATATCAAGAAATGAATCATTTTTTAGCAATAATTTGATAAATAGGAAAATTGCCAAGTGTCTTACCGTGAAAAAGTTATCCTGAAGGTCATTGTAACATGTCTATATATCAATGTAAAGGTAACGTGACAATGAGTAAGGTATGTGAGTTTCAAAGACATCAATTAGAGAGAGAGCAACAAAGATATTGTCCCCGATTTAACGGATACGGGGATAAAAACACAAGAAATATTATCAAAATACAAGTACGAATCTGAACGGACGGAGTTGACAGTCTGTGCCAGAGATATGTACTTAAATGTGTCCGTAGAAGGCATTTATATGTTTACTTCACATCCACCTTCAAAATGAAAAATTCTTGAAAAGGTATTTTCCACTGAGATAATTTCTATCCATATTATATATATTTTATATACTTTATATATCAAATGATCATATCACTGCGTGCCTCTAGCAACCTAGCAGCCAGTTAAGTCTCCCCCACATGTCAAAAGCAATCCCAAAAAACATAATGAAAACACCTCCCCCACATAGCATTTCCTTTCAATCGCCCGGAATGGCTGAAAACTGGCGATTTCACTTGCTAAAGTTATACAACAGCTTTGGAACATGTCAAGCCCAGTTCCGCCCTACACGCCGTTTTTCGAAACACACGGGGATAGTTGATTTAGTCATTTTCATAAAAATGCCCCCCTACATAGAAGCTGCATTTTTTCCATCAGAATGCGCCGTTGCACTTTTCACAAAAACTACGAAACTGAGGAGCCCAAGCTTTATAGCTGAGGGTGTAGTATTCTTATGAGCGGGCACTCGTCTTTATTTTGTTAAAATTGGTTAAGTATTAAGACAGTTATAATGAAAAATGTTACCTGAATCGAGAGATTCCGCCGCCATTTGCACCCCTGCATACACAGGGTATCGCCATCGTGACCTCTCTTTCATAATTACTGATAATGGAAAGCGACCAAGTTTGCCAAAGACAACTAAGTTAGGACTTTGATTTCGTACCCCTAAGACATGTTTATAAAATCTTAAATGCAGTTTGTCGATTTCTTTAAATTCGTATATTCCCCAGATATCAGCAGCATACAAAAGAATAGGCGCAACCATTGAATTAAAAAGTGATAATTTTGTTCTAATATCCATATTTATCCTACTGAAAACAGATAGCAAATTATTATACGCCCTTAAGGCTTAGTCAGAGAGAGTCTTTACAGCAATTTTCATATTTCCGGTATAAGTAAAGTTAACACCCAGGTAACAAAAATGATCAACAATATCCAACTTCTTACCATCAACATACCATTCAAATGTACGGTTTTGTTTTCTTTTTTCAAAAATATAAAACTTTGGTCTTTCTGACATTTATACCCCAATTATCAGAATATTGTTAAATACAATCAAGTTCTGCTCTCAGCATTTGTTGTGAATAAAACAATGTCGTCCGCAAAAATCAGCATATACATTGACAATTGAGTTAAATCATTTTCGGTAAGGTTATTTAAATTGATACAATTTTTAATATCTTTTAGGAATAATATAAACAATATGGGCGAGAGTGGTTCCCCTTGTTTTAATCCGACAGTGACATCAAAGAAGTCTGACATTTTCATATTTGGAGTTAATTTTACACATGACTTAACATTTGAGTATATAGACTTTAGCATGGTTAACACTTTACAACTAATGCCTGAATTACAGAGTTTGATCCACAAGGCATCACGTATTACTGTGTCAAATGCTTTTTTAGATCTATAAAAGCACAAAATAATTTAGATTTTTTATACAAGGTATTCTGAATAATTGTGTGTAATAACAATATACAGTCACTAGTGCAATGATTATCTCTGAAACCAAATTGAGCATCATTAAAGACATCTTTAGATTCACACCACTTATTGATTCTATTTCTAAGAGTTAACGAAAATATTTTTGCAGTTATATTGACAAGAGTAATTCCTCTATAATTACAAGGGTTAGATTCATCCCCCTTTTTAAAAATAGGTATTATAACACCTTTACACCATGACTCGGGGTATCTCCCCGAGTTATAAATTTTCTTGAATATAGAAACAAGATAAGGAGTTATAAAATGATTAGAATCAATGAAAAAATCGGCAACATTATTTTCATAGTCACAGCTTTTATGTCTGTTTAAAGAAGAAATTACATCAAGGAAGGAATATAAAGCATGTGTCAGGAAATGTCGGTACAATTATGATAAGGAAAATACTACAAAACTTTTGAATGCTAGATTTAAAAATGCAAAATTTTATTGGTCTATGGTAAAAGAATCAGCAGGTATTAAACAGTCGAATATACAGATGTCAACTTTTGAACAATATTTTAAAGTTGTAAACAATCCAAACGATAGATTTTATAATCCTGACGAAGATATTTTATTTTTTAACAATAGATATCAGAATGATGAGTTTGAAGTCATGTTTGATGAGCTTAATGGAATTATTTCCATTAATGAAATACACTTAGCAACAAAGCAGCTTAAAAATAATAGATCAGGAGGTCCTGATTTAATTTTAAATGAGTTTTTCGTGTTTGGTAAAGATGTACTTGTACCAGTTTTATTTGTATTATTCAATAAGATTTTTGAAATGAAATATTTTCCAGAAAAATGGACTGAAGGATATGTTATACCTTTGCATAAAAAAGGCAGTATAAATAATGTCGATAATTATCGAGGCATTACTTTGCTATGTTGTTTAGGAAAACTGTTTACACGTATATTAAATAACAGGCTTAAAGGTTGGGGGGAAAAGTATAATGTTTATGTAGAAGCCCAAGCCGGTTTTAGGCCAAATATGAGCACTACTGACAATGTTTTTGTATTAAATGGTTTAATAAATCAAGGGAAGCAACGTTTTACCCTATTTGTGGATTTTAGCAAAGCTTTTGATTACGTTGTAAGAGATAATCTTTGGTATAAAATGATAAAATTAGGTATACGTGGTAACATGTTAGACATTATTATATCTATGTATGAATCTGTAAAGTTAAGAGTAAAGTATTTAAATCAACTTAGTGAAGAATATACGTGTATGATCGGGTAAGACAAGGGGAATGTTTATCTCCCTTTCTTTTTTCACTATTCGTAAATGATATAGAAGACGTTTTTATACAAAGTGGAACAAAGGGGATTGACGTGTATATGTTTAAAGTTTTCTTGCTATTATATGCAGATGATATTTTTGTATTTGCTAAGTCAGCTGAAGAACTGCAGCAATGTATCGATGTTTTAAGTGATTATTGTAAGACTTGGAGAATGAAAGTTAACACCTCTAAGACAAAAGTTATGATTTTTAGAAAAGGTTGAACATTACCAAGAAATATTGAATTCTTTTACGATGGTGAGCCAGTTGAAATAGTAAATAAATTTTCCTATTTAGGAATTGTTTTTACGTGTGGTGGATCACTTAGCACAGCTCAGAATACATTGTCAGGCCAAGCACAAAACGCAATTTTTAGATTAAATAAATATTTATACAAGTTTACATATATTTTTCCTAAGCACAAACTAGATTTATTTGATAAATCGGTAACACCTATCTTAAATTATTGTAACGAAGTATGTGGTTTTGCAAATGATATGTCCATCGAACGAGTACATCTTCAATTTTGTAAGAAATTGTTAGGTGTCAAGAAAACGACACAAAATGATTTTATTTATGGAAAACTCGGTAGAACAAATTATAAATGTATCCATTATTACAATGTTATTAAGTATTGGATAAAAAATCTACATGTAAAAGAAAACAAATATGTATATCGAGTTGATAATATGCTAAAACATGATTATGAAGATAACCCGAATCGTGTAAACGGTGCTCTTCAGTAAGAAATTTGTTATGTACATTAGGTTTTTATGATGCTTGGCTCCAACAAAATGTTGGTAATGTTGATCTATTTTTACATGCAGTGAAACAAAGCATAACAGATCAGTTTGTTCAAAACTGGAACAGTAGAATTAATGACTCGAGTAGAGCTTTATTCTATAGGAACATTGCATCTTTTCAATTTCAGCCATATTTAGATTATTTCACTGTAAGCAAATTCTGCCAGTCATTAGCTAGATTAAGGGTATCGTCACATAGACTGAATATTGAATCTGGTAGATGGGCAAGACCAATTCGTATACCAGTAAATGAAAGGAAATGTATTTGTTGTAATATACTTGAAGATGAGTATCACCTTATAATTGAATGTCCATTATATGTTGAGTTAAGGAAACGATTTATTAGTTCAAGATACTGGAAACGACCGAATATGATAAAGTTTATTGAACTTATAAAAACCGAAAATAAATCAGTCGTAAGAAAATTAGGATCTTTTATACACAATGCTTTTGTCGTAAGAAATGACTATTTCTTTAGATAAAAAAAAACAAGGAAGAATATCCAACAGGGTAAGCCACGTTCAAAACACGCAGCCTCCCCAAAGACACACACGAACAACCCTCGCACACAACACAAAAAAATGAAACACAAAAGGACAAAACAAACAAACACAGGAACACAGTGGGGCACCGCCTTGGAACGGTCCAAGATACTATCAAGGTACTCATCTTCAAGTATATTACTACAAGAATCCAAGGTACTAAAATCATCATTTACTTTTAGCATTACTTCCATTTGTAGTTTATCAGTGTAGTTAAGCCAATATATTAAACATAACACAAAATTAAACAAATTTTGAAAATGTCAATGTTTTAATCAATATAATATTTCCAAAATGTTAACCTTTATTCGTTTTTGGGAAAAGGTTAACACTAATTGGAATATTTTATACAGTAAAGTTATTATCATCTGGACCTTTCTTTTTGCTTTCGCGAAAGGTTTGCGTTGATCTTGTTTTTAAGGTATGTATAATTATGTATATGTATATATTTCTCCTGGTATGACATTGTTTATGAACATGGCAGAATGTTTCTTGTAGTATGGTTACATATAATTATGTGTCTATGTGGACACCACTTCTGCTATTTTAATAGCATATTTAGCAAAATAACATGTAAACTTCTCCGGCAATTTAGAACAATTGTCATTAAGTTTCAAATATTATTTGTTAATATCACTGTTTGTCATATTACTACCATGCAATGCTATTCCTCATGGGCTTCTTAGCCTAATGGAATGAAATATAATAAACTTATAACATAAACTTATATAGTTCCCTCCGGGGTATAAACGCTGCAGAAAATGCAGTCAATGACATTTAATTTGTTTATTAATCAGATTGGTATTAAATCGAAATCCCATATTGCGCATACGAATTTAAAGATTAAACTATGTCAATTTTATTTACGAATTTGCATCTATTTGTCAAGTTGACAAATACAAGAATTCTATTGCGGAAGAAAGAAAATCAACAGTCACGCTTTTCGTTTCTGGACTGTTTTCGAAGACAAACCGGCCAGTGCACCCCCGCCCCACTCCACCCCCTCACACACACATACACACACACACACACACACACACTTTTTAAGAGTGATATTGAGCTACCAAAATATTGTAACAAAACAGATATAGTTTTATTAAAAGTTGTCCTCTTATTTATTTTCTTAAAAATTGGTATTCTATATTTTAGCTTACAACTCGTGAATAAAAACAATATAGGAATATATTGTTATCTGGCTGAGGCACACTGTCGTTTTGTCCAACCAAATCACGTACGAATTCCTATTGTTTCAGTCATTTCTCATTAATTAGAGTTACTCACGGTGTTGCAATCATACAAAACACATCCCTTATTTTCACATTTGTCACATAAATATTAAGGATTTATCTAATGTGTACAAGTATTGGAAACACAAATTTAATACCGCTTGTGTATTGCAATAATGCTAAACTATCTCAGCCATGACATTTCCTTAATTTTCAACGTATGCTGCCGGAACTGAAACCAGTATATTTATTTATTCACTGCAAATTTCGTCCTCGGCTGTAGCTTGGAGTTAGTGTGCTCGCTTCAAATGTCAGAAGTTCGAACCCCAGTGACAAGGTGGGCTATTGTAGTCGTCAACAATTTGTAAAACAATCTTCTTCTTAAAAACCACTTGGCAGAATTACACCAAACTTCACAGGAATGATCCTTGGGTGGCCCCTTTCAAAATTGTTCAAAGAATTGAATTCCACGCAGAACTCTGGTTGCCATGGCAACCAAAAGGAAAAACTTTAAAAATCTTCTTCTAAAAAACCAGAAGCCCTAGAGCTTAGATAAATGGTGTGAAGCATTGCCTAGTAGACCTCTACCAAGTTTGTTCAAATCATGACCCCGGGTCAAAATTGACTACGCCCTAGGGGTCACTTGGTTTTACATAAGAAAATCTTTAAAAAAGATCTTCTTCTGAAAAACCGGAAGCCCTAGAGCTTAGATATTTGACATTTAGCATTGCCTAGTGGACCTCTACTTAAATTGTTCAAATCATGACACCGGGATTAAAATTGACCCCGCCCCAGGGGTCACTTGATTTTACAAAGGAAAATCTTCAAAAATTTTCTAAAAATAAACCAGAAGGCCTAGAACTAGATATTTAACATGAAGCATTGCCTAGTAGACCTCTACAACATTTGTTCAAATCATGCCCCTGGGTCAAAATTGACCCCGCCCCAGGGGTCACTTGATTTTACATAGGAAAATTTTCAAAAAGTTTCTAAAAATAAACCTGAAGGCCTAGAGCTTAGATATTTCACTTGTAGCATTGCTTAGTGAACCTCTACAAAATTTGTTCAAATCATGTTCCCGGGGATTAAAATTGACCCCGCCCCAGGGGTCACTTGATTTTACATAAGAAAATCTTAAACAAAATTCTAAAAATAAACCAGAAGGCCTAGATCTTAGATATTTGACATGTAGCATTGCCTAGTAGACTTCTACATAGTTTATTTAAATTATGACTCCCCGGAGTCAAATTGACCCCGCCCCGTAGGGTTACTTGATTGTACATAGAAAAATCTTCAAAATCTTCTAAAAATAAACCAGAAGAGCTTAGATATTTGACATGTAGCATTGCCTAGTGGACCTCTACAAAACAGTTTCAAATCTTGACCCCCAGGGTCAAACTGACTCAGCCCTAGGGGTTACTTTATTTTATGTTACTATAAATAGCTTATTTAGTAACTTCTTTATTATTGGCCGTAGGGAAAAACCGAGACCACTTTTCTGTGGTACAACATGGAAGGTATCTCCAAGTTTTAGGTGTATTTTGACATATCTGTACCTTTAAGAAAATTTCAACTATATTTACTCATGATTCTTTTGATTGATCTTGATTACGATTTTTTGACCTTCTTGTCCTGCAGTGCAATGATAACAGGTGAGTGATATAGGGCCATTATGGCCCTCTTGTTTTTTTGTTTTTGTTTTTGAATTTCACCAGTTTTAATTTTTTTTCATGAGTTTAACATGAATTTTGCAAATATTGTCACATTAATTTTGTTTTGATTAAGGTTTTGTTTTGGTGTCAGATTTCAATGTGGCTCTACTTCCTACATACAGTAGTCTGAATAGAATCTTCATTAAACTATAAAAAGAGGTGTTTTACACTTAGGAAAACAATTGTTGCTATACAAACGAGAACTTATATTCCACCCCTACTCTATAGAGATGATAAGTAAAATAACTTTTTTAAAAAGTTCTTGTTTTGAATTTCTTTTCAGGCAGAAGTTTTGATTTTCTTCACAGGAGTATCTAGCTCTATTTAGCAAAGTTGATTAGGCGTTATTTCTATTGTCTGGTAGTCGCAGCTAATAACTTTAGCGAGATCCGTAACCGTATATAAACTCTCTTAAGCTGAAATTGTATTGTTCTGTTCTTGCATTGAATGTCTGAAGAAACGCGTTTGCCACGCAATTTACAGAAAAGACCTGACGGTGCCTGCGGAGGCCCCGCAGACTATACAGCGTAGATCAGAAGTAGGAGTCCGGGGAAAATGTTCAGTTTGACACTAACAATAAATACAGCGAGCCAGGTTTTGATCATGGGAAAACTCCTCGAGTGATAAACTCAGAAACGGACTACAGTCACACTTCGGTAAATAACAATTATAGTGTATCGACTGTGTTACTCAATATTTCAACGCTAAATGTATGCGGTCTGAAAAGGAGAGTCATGTATCCAGAACTCCCCACACTTGCAAAACAATATGACATTTTTGGTGCAGTGGAAACAAAACTTGATGAGCATGATTAAGTAGAAATTAATAATTATGAATTTTTTAATAAGCCAAGGAAACGAAAATATAAAAGGAAATCTGGAGGAATAGGAGTGTTTATAAAAACGGATATTGCCAAATATTGTGAAACAATAAAGAATCAATCTGAGTACAGTTTGTGGCTCGAAATTAATAAAACTGTAGCAAAGCTAAACCAAGATATAATTTTAGGAATTGTATATGTACCACCACTATTTTCCAGATTTTATGATAAAGATGAATTTGATATTTTAGAGTCTGAATTTGCATCAATTTGTAGTGAGTTTGAATATATCTATGTTTCTGGAGATTTAAATGCCCAAACTGCAGACTTTCCAGATTATATGGAAAATGACTACTTTCTGTCTGAATATTTTGATTTAGAACATTCATAGACCAAAAAGCACAAATGGAGATTTTAAAAATACCAATTAAAAGAGTCTCTCAAGACAGAAAAAAGAACAATCATGGCTTCAGATTCATTGATTTACTGAAAAATAATAATCTAGTCATTATGAATGGTAGATCTAAGAATGACAGAATGGGCAAAATGACCTTAAGAAATATATCAGTGTTTGATTATTGTATCTCATCTCTGCCGGAATAATTGTATTTTTCAAATTTTGAGGTAATTGAGGTTGATATTTTTTTCTCTGAATTTTGATACAATTAGTAAGGAACCAGATAGTGTTCAATGGGATAGCAGGCCAAAATGGAAACAACAGAATTCTGAGAACGTTGTTGTAAACATAGAAATTTAGGAAATTAAATTATTATTAGATAAATTAGGCAATCAGGATCAGGTCGACCAAAGCAAAATTGATGAAATTGCAGAAAAACTGTCAAGTAACTTTCTAACAAATGCTGAAAAACATTTTCCACAGCAAACAGTATATCGCAATAACTTTAAAAATAGACACAAACCATGGTTTGGTTCAGAATGCAAAGCTGCTAAAAAGTTTATAATAAAGCAAAGAAAAAGTACTACAGATACCCCGCTGAATATAACAGACTAGTGTATAAAAATACTTGTAAAAATATAAAGTAACAATGAATAAATACATACATAAATTTAATCAGATAACCAAAATAAGCTTAAAAATATGAGTAAGAAACAGCCCAAAGATTATTGGAGATTTATTAATAGGTTAAACGCAACTAAAAAAAAGCAGAGCAACCAAATTTAAATGACTCGCATAACTTTTTTAAAAAATGTGAATAACAGATAAGATCATGATATGGATGAAACTGAGATAGCAAATGATATTGATCTAACAGATAATGACATTATTTTAAACTCAGAGATCACTATAACAGAAATAGAAAAATGTATAAGGCTACTTAAAAATAACAAATCTGCTGGAATTGACCATGTTCTGAATGAATACATTAAAAGTTCAGAAGATAAAATGCTACCAATTTATGCCCCCCTCTTTAACATTATCTTGAACTCTGGGTTGGTACCAACCAGTTGGCCCTAAGGTGTAATTATTGCCATCTATAAAAATAAGGGAGATCCTAAACCTCCCGAAATTTCGGACCTATCACACTACTTAGCTGCATAAACAAACTCTTTACCTCAGTTCTGAATGAAAGACTTAAGGGGACGCATACTTTGAAATTAGAAAAAAGTGGGTGGGGTATGATAAAATTTACCTGCAAAAAAGTACAAGATTTTGGTACATGAAATGGATACTGTTTCAACTGTTATAAGTACACAAAGGATTGCTCACTAAAATAAAAATGAGAAAAACTGAAACAAGAAAGTTATTGTTGAATTACATAAGACTTATTGTGTACATTCAAAGTCAACAATTAATACTTTTTTGTGCGAAAATAATAGTGCTTCACCTTGTCCAAACATTTATCAATCTCCTACAGATTCTAATTTAAAGAAAGAATGTGAAATAAGTTCACTGTCTTGCTTTTCATTTCGCATATGTAAGCTAAAACACATTATTTAGTTTGTTTACAAAGTAGTGCATAAGAAAAGATACGGTGGTCAAGGAATGCCACATTCCAAAACTTAAAGAGTATATTCCCCTTAATACATTAAACATTTATCGTTACAGAAGTCTAGTGGCTTACAATAAGGGCCTAGAAATGTTGCCATTATAAATTTTTAACTTGGTATTCATGAACTACAATGCACTTAAATATCAAAACACATCAACAAACTTTTGAAAATGTACTGTCTTAAAAATCCCTAAAATAAGGTATGGAATTTGGTTGAGAGATCCAATCAATGTGTATATGTGCAAAAGTAACATTCTAATATTGTTCACAAAACTTACTAATACACAGCAGGAATGTCAATGATCAAAACTGGACGAATATACAGTTATCCTCACTTTAATGTCATTTATAATTTGTCCTTGAATTCTCCACCATACTTTTCATAACTGTGTTTGCACGAGTTGCACGAGAATGCTGTCATTCACGTAAATAAACGGGGTCAAATAAGTTGTAAATGCAATATCATCTAAACGTTATTAATGGATTATGCAGTTCAAGATAAACTTTATCTCATAACGTAACGAACATGTATAATGTTGTAACAACAACTATACTTACACTGATTTAAGTAGCAATCGGTTTATAAGTGACTTTATTGATTCATTTTGTGTTTTGTTATTATTGTCAAAAAGTATAACGGAAGTGCCTCACAACTGAAGCGGAAACCAGTTTGATACGCAAAGTAGTCCACTGTAAGTAATATTTTTTGATAAATGTCCACAGAAATTAATAATTTTCTAATATTAAAGACGAATATCTGAATAGGATTCATTATTTGATAAGAAATTATAATCATCGACATGTTTTTTTTAAAAATCGTACACATGCTAACACTTAAGTTGTCTCCCGTTGTTTATTAGAGTTACCTTTCGTCCGGCGCAGTAATACATTTGCAGTGAATCGCCGAGAAGTCGTGGGAAAATTAAAAACCATGTAAATAAACTAAAATTAACCACCTTTTCAAGATGAATTTCAAGTGATCGACATTATGCATTTAACCCGCCTGACCTGTGTAGCATCTTAGATATCTGTTCTAAGGTATTCATTGTGAAGAATGTCATGTTATGCCCTTGCAATGCTAGTCCCACTCTGATTTTTTTGTTTACATTTTTTATCAATGAGAAATATGGCGTCCATCCCGAGCTGAAATGACGTGGCGTTAAATTTTTACATATTTAAGCAAACCTGGTGTGTTAGAAAGAAAATTTCATCCCTTCAACATTATTTGGAACACTGTTATTGTAAAAACCCTGTTTTTTCCTTATACAAAAGCTTAATATTTTGTGTTGAATGTACTTTCGCAAAGACCTCTGTTTTCCTATTACATTCATAGTACCGCATCCTTATCCACAAAGTACTGAATATTACAGGTGTCCATCAGTATTATATCAGTTTAGGAATATGTTTTTTATTTTCTCACCATCGATTTCTTGAATATGCACCACTTCCGCATTTCTGTATGAACTGTGAATGTAGCAATATGCGTCCCCTTAATAAATTTCTTAAAGCAAACAATACATTATCAGAAAATCAAGCAGGGTTTAGGAAAGATTACTCACGCTACAACCGACCACATTTTTACTTTGAATTCTATAATTGAGATTTTAAGACATTACAAGATAAACAATTCTGTATGTTTATAGATTTCAGCCAGGTCTTCGACTCAGTATGGCGAGTGGGTATGAGGAAAAAAATAGCTACAAACATAAATTGCAATTTTTTTAGGGTCATAAAGAACATGTATTCAAACATTAAATCTTGTGTCTCTAAAATAATAATAACTCCCCTTTTTTCTCATTTAACTGCGGGGTGCGCCAAGGGGAAATTTGTCCCTTTTACTTTTTTACCTGTTTTTTAGTTTATGGAGAGGGGTAACCGACGTGATGCAATAAAATGGGAACAACATACGTTAAAAATGTTTGTATGAAGCAAAAAGGTCACCATCGAGATTTCCAATGATCATTAAGTAGTCTTGGTTATCCATGCGGCTTGATTTTATTTTCTCTATGACTGTTGGTAGTTGTTTATTTCTGGTCCCCATTACCAGAATATTTATTTCGTGTTATGTTACTTTAGCTAGCCAGGAGAAAATTCAAAAACAAAATAAGGAAGAAAATAGTTACTTTGCATGCTGTTTTTCTTTGTTATAAGTTCTTTAATCTTCAATCTTTCAATCCTAAAAGACTACAGTTTATGTCCGTTTCAAGTTATAACTTATAAGAATATTCAAACAGAAATTCACCATTTGATGATTAGTAGTCCATTAAATCAGTGACAATGTAAAGAAGAAGTTCTTACTCGCCATTGATAACTTTTCAACGCTGACTTTTATACGTTCGAAGGGACGTAGTATGTTATACCCAAAGTGTCTGTCTGTCCGTCCGTCCGTCTGTCCGTTAGCAATTTCGTGTCCGCTCTGTAACTCTTGAACCCCTTGAAGGATTTCAAAGAAACTTGACACAAATGTTCACCACACAGAGACGACGTGCAGAGCGCATGTTTTGGATGTCTTACTTCAAGGTCAAGGTCACACTTTGGGGTCAAATATCATATCAGTTTGTTTTGTGTCCGCTCTGTAACTCTTGAACTGCTTGAAGGATTTCAAAGAATATTGGCACAAATGTTCAAAACACTGAGACGACGTACAAAGCGCATGTTTTGGATGACTCTCTTCAAGGTCAAGGTCACACTTAGGGGTCAAAGGTCATATATGACATTGCTTTGTATATATTGCTCTGCACTGCTGTGCTCTTGTTTTTATTTGGCAGATCCCTTTTTGTTCACTTACTATAGAATTTTTTGAATCACTTCCCTTTTATGTTACTATAAATTGCTTATTTTCAAACTTTTTTTTATTATCGGCCGTAGGGAAAATCCGAGACCACTTTCCTGTGGTACAACATGGATGGTACCTCCAATTTTTAGGTGTATTTTGACATACCTGTACCTGGTAAGGATTTTTTGTGGACTATTTTTTTTTTGGAATTTCTTCTCTTTGTTGTTCCTGTCCTTTGGGCTTCAACAGTCAAGTTCTTTAAATTTTGCACCCAGCCTCTGTTGTAACCCTTCGGGCGTATATTGCCCCGCTTTGCGGCGCTCTTGTAAACTATGTTATTACACAATGTATGTCCCCACAATTTTTTTTCCGATGAGTGAGCTCTTGCGCATAGCTATCTCAGTGGTTATTATACCTGTCATATTTATCAGATGTCCTTTCCTGTACGAATATACAGTAAAGCATTGCACTGAATATATACAGTCGTCAGAGTCCTTAAAACAAATACCTCTACCATAAAATTCTTTAAAGGCACTTTCTTGAAATCACAATATCTCTTATCTCTGACTCTAACTGTTGAGATAATGGACACGTTAATTACGATAGTTTTAGGCTCTAATTACGGAAAATACACAAATTAAATACAAATTACGCACTTTCATGTTCTAAGGAGCTTGATTTTGTAATAATCATTGAGCGCTCATTAATTACAGATGGATAAAAGCTTATAAATACCGTGACAGCGCCACGAAGAGAGAACCTGCCTGGCTACAGAGGAGTCAACAACTTCAAAACAGAGATGTTATATGAATCTGCCAAGCTGCCGAGCGATAATAAATAAGAAATAATTACCATATACTATTGGGTTCTTGACCTCCTGTCATAGTCTGAGTTCTTACTCAAAACATTGCGTTTCGTTTAAGGTCCACGACGATAGGAATTTGACATCTAGTAGTATTTTAGCTTATGTATGGTATTCACCTCAGGCATTGTTTGTTGTGAATCACCATACATCAAGATCCGATCCACATATTTCGAGTGCTCGTCATCAGTTAAATTGAGATAGATTGATTGACAAAAATTATTATATACATTACCAATCATTTTAAAAATCATTTGTTTTCTAATCAGTCGGCAAAGAAGCCCATAGGAAAATTTATACTATATTTTATATACTGAGCTAGGCCGTGCACGGTATGTACGGTATGTACAAATGAATTATTCGGAGAAATCGTTCCTTTGCTTCTAGCAAGTTTATTGATATTGGACCTTCTATGATTACGCTGTGTAAAAATATGCCTTGTTAGAGGATACGATGCGAAAATCGTGAAAGACAGTGCATGTTTAGTGATTGACCCCTCTACAGTTAATTGCTACGCTTTCCTTGACTAATAAAGTGTAGGACTCCATGATGCTTTTCTCCTAAATCCTACATACAACGCACGGAGCAAGTTGATTTTGTCTTACAGTTTTCTTAATCGTGCCCTTAAAAGTTAGATTCTTGTTGCTCTGACTTCAGATAAGTTGTTGAGTACATTGGTGTAATTATACCTTAAATTTACCTTAATTTTATGTTTTGCTTTATTTATCTGTTGTTTTTGCACTAATGTTAGAGCCTTTCTCAGCGGGGATTTTATTTACATTGTATTGTTTAACTTGTTGAAAATAGGGTAAGTGCGAGGTTGGCATGCCCTAAGCGCGTTTAAACCCCCAGTTTCCTTTATAACTGACTGGTTGTTTTGTCTGTTGCGCATTGTCTGTTGTGTATGTTTTCTTGTTTGTTGTAAGAGTTTTTCCTCCGCCTTCCCCCCCCCCCCCCCCCCCCTCCCCACACACACACACACCACCTCTCCTTTCCCTTGCATTTACTTTTTGCATTCCCTCCCCCTTTACTTTTAGTAAGTTTTCCTGGCTCATTCTTTTGTTTTTGCAGCCGAATCCTAAGACGGTACTTGATTTTTTTTCCCTACTTGTGTGGGTGCGTTTGTATGCGTGCGAGTCTATAACGGTGCCTTACTGTTTCTTTATGTGTTGCTTGTTCGTTTTTCTATGTTATTCAGTTGATCATAGTTGTATGTTTATCTTTGGTACATGAGTGTCTGCGCTATTGTGGTGTACGTTGTAGAGGGACTGTTTTTAAAGAAGATGGCATTCCCTTGTATATTCGTCCTTGTTCAATTTTCCCCTTCGGGTTCCTTCCCCCCCCCCCCCCCCCACCTGCCACCTTATTTCGCCCCTTTCCATTTCCTTCCTATCCATCAATATTTAGCATAAATTAATATGTACTTATTGGATGTTTGATGCAACCCGTCTGAAATATTTTTCCATTACAGCTTCTTTTTGTAGTGGGCCTACTGTGCGGGTGTGTGGCTCTGGAGCTTTGTTTTTGGTGCTCTGTGCTTCCGAGAGATCTACCCTTACCTATTATCTTTTGTTATTTTTATATAATTAAAATAAATTAAAGCAGTAAATTAAATAGTCAGTTCAGCGGATTCATCCCTACGGATCAGTAAATGAATCAGATAAATCATTTCATCCTTTAGAGAAATTAGACATAAACCCTTAATAAATAAAACAAATAAACGGGAGAAACCCGTTCCGTTAATAATATGAGAAAACTCGAGAAATTTTATAGCTGAAAGCGTTCGTGTTTATTATTTAGAAAATCCCGAGCGCATTGCTACAATGCTTTGAACTTTGAAATCTTTAATGAAATCTCAAAGTAATATTATTTTGAATTATTAAATCCTTTGTCATATGATCATATAAGTATAGCTGAACGACCAAAAAATGTAAACGTACCCAACCAATTACCAATCCTTGCTAAAAACGTTCGTTTTTATTATCTAAAAAATCCCTAGCGTATTTCTACAATGCTTTGAACTTTGAAATCTTAAAAGAAATCTCGAAGAAATCTTATTTTAATAGTATTTTATTTTCAACTGGTTTTCTGACTGTCTTGTATTGTCTGTTGCGTATGTTTTCTTGATTGTTATAAACGTGTTTTCCTCCTTCTCACTCCCCCTATCATCCCCTCCTTTCCATTGCATTTGCTCTCCTTTCTGCATCCCCTCCCCCTTTACTTTGAGTAAGTTTTCGTGGCTCCGCTTTATTTTGGCTGCCGGAATCCTAAGGCGGTACACGATTTTTTCCTGCTTATAGGAGTGCGTTTGTGTGCTTGTGAGTCTAAAGCGATGCCTACTGTGTTCTTGTATCTTACTTGTCTGTTGTTTTTTTCTATGTTAGTTAGTTCGGTTTGGTCGTGTGTTTATTTTTGGTACACGAATTTCTGCAATATTTTGATTTACGTTGTAGTGTAACTGTGATTAAGGAACGTAGCATTCTCTTTGTATATTCATCTTTGTTCTACTTTCTCTTCAATTACCCCCTCCCTTTATTTTACCCATTACCACTTCTTCCCAGTCTATCTATATTTGGTATAGATTTATATGTACTTGTAAGATTTTTGAAGCAACCTGTCTGTAATAGTTTTCTATTACAGCTTCTTTTTGTTGTGGCTCTACTTAGCAAATGCGTGGCTCTGAGGGTTTGGTGTTCTGTGCTTCCGTAAAATCTACACTTACCTATTATCTTTTGTAGTCACAACAGCGGACATTTAGTGCCGTGGTAGCTGTAAAAGGTTGCCCCGGACTATGTCTCAGTGTTGTTAAAGATTGACTGATTCCTTGGAATCATTTAGCATTCATTTGCACGGCTGGTGGCTCATAGTTTGAAGCCTTTTCATCATTTCAATCCTGTTTTTGACCTTCCACGCTTACTGGAAATCGAAGGTAATTATATTTCGGCGCTTTGCTTCTCTATCAACAAATTTTATCCTAGCCGTGTTGAAGATTATGCACTGACCGGATAATGGATTTTTTTATTCAGAAAGTCCTGCCTCATATTTCATCTTCTATTTGTAGGGGTTTGGAGACTTTGTAATTTTCTGAACCGTCCGAGGGTTTACAGAGTTCCCTGTTGGACCAGTTTCACAATTATTCTGCTTGAAACAGATTCCATTATTATAATATTATATAAGGGCGTTTACTATTAAATTGTTTTTACTAAATGATTCCATACGTTCACCGTGACAAATTTTCAATGACATAAGCGTGCCTAGACTATATGCAGTACTTTAATTCGATGGACGATAGACCCAGACGTCTCCATGAGATTGCTATTATCATCATATGATTGTTCGGTGCAAAATGGGTAACACACAAATTAAACGTTTGTAAAAAATCTGGTAAATCTTTGGCTCCTTTAGCGTATTATATCTATCGTCTTTACACCTATAATATTTCTACTTTACTCTTAGTCGTTCAGTTATGTAAGAGATGTTGTCATAATTGTTTGATTTTAACAAGATCCATGATTCCATTTCGGAACGAATGGCCTCCCTTTAAAATAATAATATTTACAAAAATTCATAGTTTTCTATCAACGTGACATAATACTTTCCATCCGAATTACAAGCATAATGTGGTGCCAGGTGTAATTCATACTTTTTATTCAGATATCTGGAACTAGATGACTTACGACATATTATAAGTCCGATTTCACCAATAAATGACTTCTTAGAAATTACAACATAAAAACAGCTGCTACTGAACACGTTACGTTTCATTCAGTCTCTAGGTGCCATTGTAACATTGTAATAGCTGCATGTGCTGTCCTCATCTTAATTGTAACTCGACAATACGCTCTACTGTTAATAAAAGAAATTTCAGTATAAATATTCATTCAGACATTTTTTGAAATTCCTCTGATGTTATCTATGTTCTTACATGAAATGCCCATATTTTTTTGATATAAATTAGTTTTCAATCTTCATACATTTACAAATATGATGACATGGAAAAATGTTTTTAACAATAGAAATAAACATGTATTTAATTGTCATCTAAACAAACAAACATCATTTTGTAGTATTAGATGTCAAAGAAGAATATATATATATATGTGCTTATTTCTAAAACTCGTGTAATTAAACGATGAATCATTTGACGCGTGGAAGGTTGAGAAGCTACTATTACATGTTTTAATATTTTTCATTTATATTAAATAATTGTACTCGCTAGTGATATCTTATTTAACTTACTATTGTCCGTAAGTATTGACCTGGCATTCATGAATATTCCTTATATTTCCGTAAATTAATTTTCGGTGTCCGCACCTAAATAGCGATATAACTATGATATATATTTTTAATTGATGTAAACAGTATACATGTAATTATCATGTTATGCTCACAGATCTTGTAAGATTCCATGCAGAATAACAGTTCTTCTGTAATGTCAGAAGTGCAGGTAGCTGCGGGTTGTGGTCCTATGTTCGGTCCTATGTCTGGCCATATCATCTTTTCTTCCAACTATTACTACAAACTTACCAATTATCTGATCAAACTTATTGTGATTTTTTATGGTTCATTAATTGAAAGTTATGAAAACGTTGTAGAAAAATTAGAATAAAATTGTTTTAAAAGTGTATCTTTAATAAAAAGACAAATTGCTTGTCAAAATAAATTTACAAGAGAAAACAATTAAAATTCATGAATTATTACACATGAAATAATTTAAGAATAAAAGCAGTATCAATATTATTACATTAAAATATATAGAAGGAGATTTCAAACCCGTGGTAACGTACGTGGAAGTCGGCATCTACCACTACGCCACCGTGTCTACTGTATACTTTAGTAATAAAGATATTTTCAGAATACAGATATTGCGTAAATAAACGAAAACGTCCGAAAATATTGGCAAGTTCTGTGACATTGAAATAAATAAAGGATGGACGTATTTTATCCATTCTAAAATGATTTGGTTAGCTGACCGTGTGATATACATACACAATCAGCTGTGTTCGATACGAGGTCATAATTTGGGACAAAAAGTATGACATTAGTAGCGTAAACGTATCACGCACTCTTTTGCAAAGTTTATATTTTTAAACCTATCGATTTTAACCGTTTAAGTAGGCGAATATGAATTTGGTATATTAATGTATAATTTTGTTAGCTGACATAGTCACCACGCATTTTCTGCAGGATTTTTCGGTACAAATTGAGATATAAATTAAAAATGGAGGTAAAAGAATTAATTAAAGAAACAATAATAAGATGGAGTAAAGCGGTGGAGCTACATAATTCTGGGAAGTACAGGGAGGCGGCAGAATGTTATTCTGAAATAAAAGACGTTTCGGCAAGAATGTGCTATAACCAGGCTTGTGCTTACATAAAACTCGACAGCATAGACAATGCTATCCAGGTAAACGTTTTGTAAATGCATTTAGACTTCTCTTGTCAGTGAAACGTATTAATTTGTGTGTGTGTGTGTGTGTGTGTGTGTGTGTGTGTGAATGTTAACCAGACTATCTATTCGTAAAGAGCTAGGCCAGTCTCTGTATCTAAAAAGGATTTCTTTCTATCTGTCCTGGGGGCTTTATCTGGTAAGGTCGCTCTGTGGTTGCGTTTGCTATACTGGTATGTAAAGCGCATTTGAACGTGTTTATCATGAAAAGGCGCTATATAAATCCGGTATAATAATAATAATAATAATAAAAACAGTAACATGTTTTAACATATTACTTATGTGTTTATTTAAATTAAGAAAATGCATGTATCTTGCTGTCATGTTATTTTTTATTTTATTTTTTTTTTTAATTTTTAATTTTCTGTCTTTATTCTTTTTATACAGCTGTGCTTTTTTTTACTGTTTACTAGTTTGTTGTATGTTTTCTTCTGCATGTGTGTGATATATATTTACATTTCAAACTCAAAGCTCATATCATATCTACATAAATCATATAACTATTACATTTTCAAGTGAAATAATAGCAAACTCGGTGAGTTTCTAAATGCGTGCTTGAAAGCAGAATTCAGTAATACGTTAAAATCAGACATCCGATTACGGCTTAATTTAAGAAAATGCATATACCTTACTGTCATAATAATTTGTTTTCTTTTCTGTCTTTAACCTTTTATACTGCTGATTTTTTTTTCACTGTTTACTGTTGTATTGTAGTTTTTCTCCCAAGTATGCCGGTTTGATTTAAATATATATTTACATTTAAAGTATTACGAGTAACATTGGGTGTATGCAGGTTATGTATAAAACACTAAATACATAACTACATCTGTTTAAAGCTAGTGTAGGATTTCAGGATATTTAGATAAAATTTCGGAGAGGAAGCCTTCTGATACGTCATGATATGGCCTTTACAAAATAAAACATACCTGTGTTTGATAAAGGAGAGAGAGAGAGAGAGAGAATTTAGCTTTCCAACAACAACCGTGTTTATGACATGATATTTAGCCACGTAGTCTGAAGTCTGTTATGAAATTTCCCTTACCAAAATGGATGCAAGGAAATTATCTGTGTGATTTTAGGTATTTTGAACATTTAAGGTGTTTGTAATGGTCGTCTCCGGTGTTCTGTACATTTCTGCGTATCATTAATCAATGAATTTTAAAAAGAAATGAAACCTGGTGCACATTACGGATATACGAAACATCAAACGAGAACAAACTACTTCTACAACTACTAATATAAATGATAATAATCATAATGATGATGATTATAAGATTTCTTACTCCCTGTTACTGTGAAAAAAGTCGTTTTTAAAATATTAACTATGTACGTTTTTGTACTTACAGAGCCTATCCCGTGCGATTGAGAAAGATGAACATTTAGCTATAGCTTATTTTCAACGGGGGACTTTGTATCTTCAGAACAACAGGTGTGTCTGCATTCATCTGTTTGCATATATTATCTGTCTATCGTCTGATGATTTTATCTTTCTTATAAGCAAATGCAAACAAAATTTAGTGTTTTCGCCTAAAGGTTCTTTTTACTGGCGCAAATGACCCGAATCGAAATAAATATTTTTATTTGTCATTCGAATTTTCGGCACCGCTGACCCGTTAAATCGGCAATTTCTTTTAAGTCCCTCCAGCTACCCGATTTGCTATTGTAGAATGATAATGGTTAAATGGTTAATTAAGGAACATTGCGTGAAAGTTTTTATTATGTATATTTTCTCTGACATTAAGAAAAACTTAATTATTGCCTTGAAATTGATACTTAACCCGTACTTATAGTTGTATGGAAGAGCATAAGGATAACTTACTCGAAATTTTAAGATAACTTGAAATTTTTTTTAGTATTTTGCCTTATCCGCAAATTTTGAACAACCGTCCGTCTGTCAAAGTTCATCAATAATGAATAAGTTTGTCAAGGCTGCGTACTTCGCCGTTACACCAAGACCAGGCCGTATTTATCAACATTTTAAGTATAAACCTTTGAGTTTGAAATGATAAAATTACCTTTTGCCCTATATTTGTGACTGTGAGAACACTTGTTAACAGTATATGGGATATATTATAATGTAGACTTATTACATCGAAGTTACGGCAGTATGAATCTTTAGTGATTTAAAGTCAAAGTCTAAATTTTAAGTCATTTTGTTGATCGAATTAGTAAAAATATAAAGTGGATACTAGTACGTCTACTAACAATTCATATTTTACATTTGTCGAGACCTTGCTTATTTGAACTTGAGAAAGGGTCAAAACGTAACACAGTAGTGTCAGCAAATATATTAAGTTACCCTACCCCTCACCTACATCTATATTACCTACCATAGAACCTCTCCAGGTAGTTTTAATGTTACATTAATTTTTCGATTTTAATCCACTTGACCTTCAAACAATACACATTCTAAAACACATTGTGTGTGTGGGCGCAAACTGGATCAAAAAATAAATCCGTTTTAAAACACATTTAATCTGTAATCTAAACAGGGTGTAAGTGTAAATTTCGAGTTAGTAAGTCTAAATTTCGAGTTAATAAGTCTGGTAAACATATAGCACAAGTGCTTTTCCATAAGTTTGCGCGATACACTTGTTCATACATGTTTTAAGCGTATTAAATATATATTTGATAAGATCAACAGTATTTTTAAGTAATCGAAAGACCATACAAACTGACATCTTGAACGTGTCATGTAAATAACTGTTTTCATAAGGGTGACATTTTTGTCTGTTTCAGACCTTTTGTATATGTTTTTATTATTATCATCATCATCATCATCATCATCATCATTATTAGTATCATTATTATTATTATTGCTAAAAAGTATCTAAAAAGTAAAATCTTTAAAATTGTTATGATATACTTTAACGATAAAGGAAATAAACGTACGAAAGTAGATGTACTGTTATATATTTTCCAGCACCTTGAAGGCTGTAGCTGACCTGGAGATGACCCGTACCTTACTGCGAGGAAACACACACATAGACTATAAACCACTCGGTCTATACACTAGAATAAGCAGCTTTCAGGTACAGGAACATTATCATATCGACTATAAACCACTCTGTCTATACACTAGCCTCATAAGCTTCCGCGATAAGACATTTACATTATCATATCATCTATAAACCACTCTGTCTATACACTAGACTTATAAGCTTCCGCAATAAGACATTTACATTATCATATCATCTTTATACCACTCGGTCTATACACTAAACTAAGTAGAACATTTATATTATCATACACTCTATAAAGCACTCGGTCTATAACTAAACTAAGCAGCTTCCAAGTTAGAACTTATATTATAATACCATGTATAAACTAAACAGCTTAAAGTTTATAGTCTGTGCCGAACTGTCTGAAAATATGTGTTTGTGATTTTTTGCTATGTTTTATGAAGTTGTGTTTTTGAAAGTTTAAACATTTTGGCAGTCATCTTGATTTCAAAATGGCTGCCGCAAATTATGCTATTGTCCATTTTCTTACCAATTATTTCTTTAAAATGTATTGTATGCACTTTGTATAAATGCGAGAGTGTATTAAGCAAGCTTAAATATAACATTTAATTCTATCTTGTGTTTATAAAATGGAGTTATTTTTGCTTAAAGGGAGATAAATTGCTTGTAATTTCATACATTTACTATAATTTGCAATATATTCTGAATAGATATATGACATGAACAAAATACATTACTTTATACAAAATATGTCTAAATGTATATCTTTTAAGTTGATCTTTACAATATAAAGCATATCGATAACATGATAAAAACAAAATAAAGGGAGGTAAAAAGCCAATATATGCATTACCTTCTTGGAATCCTATATTATTGAAATTATTCAATTATCAGCAAGGCGATTGCATTTATTACTTTAAATAAGTCCAGGTAAACTGGGTGTGTTATTGTGAGTATTTATCATTTTGGTTTAATGAAAAGATAATTACAAAATTATAAAGATATATCCAGATATTTCAGAATGAACATTTAAACTGTACCTATTTTCCTCTATTTTTCAGCTAATTAAATCAGTTGCTTTAGGATAAATAATGCTTTATTCTAAAACTTTTAACTTGAATAAAATATATAGGAAAAACCGGGCAGTTAAATGGCGACAATCTGATAGCAATGCATGACGAAGTGGCTAAAAGGCCTTCTACTATTCAAAGCTGGGCGATGTCTTTCAAATCACTTTGCCATCACCTATGTGGGATTGAAACACTTTAAGTGACGTAAAATTCTTTCAGGCGAGTTAGCAATACAACTGGTTTACCGGAGGTTATTGGTTCTATCAAGGCATCTGCCCATGCCTATAATGACCAGTGCTTGGGGCCTTCCCTTCCCATTCAAAGCTGAAAAAAGTGCCATATTCTTAAAATGTTTCGGTGGTACATAAACCCTAGAACATAACAAAACTTCATGGCCCAGTTCTTGAAGACAATCTTATATTGTATATATATGTTTAAAGTTTTACATCACATTGACACAGTGCAGGATATATAGCAACTTTCCATCTGTAATTGTTGAGGAAAACTCCATTCTGGGCATTATTATGGGTATAGGTCAGCACCTGGTAGAACCGCTGACCTTCCGCAAGCAGGCTATATGACTCACATGATGACCAAAGCAGGGATCAAACCCTCAGAGACAAAGGTCAAGATTTGATATCAACGTCCTTCACCAATTGGCTAAGGTGATACTTTGTTAACCAGATTACCAAGTTTAAATAAGGTTCTACATAAGTAGATATTCCCCCAGTATTTTTTCCTAATCTCAGGAATTTCACACAATACTAAAGACGCCTTTTAGATGTGGTTGCTTACCATTACTTGCAATACCACAGGAGGTCAATGAAGTAAAGGCACCCCAATTTTGTTCTTCCATTTCCTTTTGTATATTGAACTCTAGTCTAATCAGTTAGTCGTTATTTCAAGAAATAGTTAAATCGAACTGGTAAATACAATATAGAAAGGAAGTAGATTTGAATATTAATTCCCCTACAAGCTTACTAAGGTCTAACATTGTTATTGCCATATCTACGGTTGGCAAGCCATTAACCTGGCTTTGTTAAACAAATGTTTACATGTATTTAATTAAGTGGTCATAGCTCATGTACTATTTCTTCAAGAAAATGTTATAATAAGGCCTTGTTCAGGACTCACTCATTGGGTGATTGTGATACTTAAGGTCCCTTTGGTTAATACTCAGTTGTCTGAAGATACTGATTACAACATGACTGAAATCATCAAACCACCAACACGTATTAAATGTTTCTGTCTGTGAAAAATATAACATTTTGTAGTTAAACTGCATGTATTTATTCACAGTTTGACTGATACCTTCCGTAGCATAATGGTACAAAAAAGCATTTAATTTTTGATTTTCTTTCAGCCTCATCTTGCTTTCATTATTTTTAGACTCTACAAAATCTTGCTCTGGCATATGTTAGCGCTAAAAGATTAGAAGATGCTCGGAGATCGCTGACTGAAGCTGTTCACGACGCCGATGATCTTCAAAGGAAAATTATCACTGTATCACTGGAAAGAATTGATGTAAGTAATACTGTGTGTATCTAGCCTGATCGATACTTACTTACGGTAAGGCATCCGCCGAATGCAAAGCAACCATTCACGATCATGGGGCAGCGAAAGATGTTAAAAAATTCAGTTGAAGGAGAGGAGAATGGGAGTCTGTTTCATAGTCCATTTACTGAATTCTTCCGAATAAGGACGACACACATGTGGCTTAGTTAGATTAAGTGACTCTGCCCGAGTGAGTGTCTGTTAATGTCTGAAATAATGCTGAATAATAACTGTGAGCTAGGGCCTTTTTTTCTTTTTCATTAGACATTTTAAGGTTTCTTATGATTTCATCTGTTTCCGTATTACACGACTTCCAACAGCAATATTTATGTGGGTATTGACATTGGCAAATATTTTCGGACGTTTTCTTCATTAACACTGAAAGTAATTACAGCTGGTTGTAAGTTTACTGATATATTTTTATTGTTTCTGGCTACGAACGTGTATAGTTAGTTCAGTCATCAGACAAAAATGCGCTATTACAGAGGCTTAAATTTACTAAAAAATGACTGAATTTTGGAAAATATCCATGCAGCAAGGAGTCCAGGCTACCAATAACGCTCGTGCTTGGCGGCAACTACCTTCTCTTCTGTCATGGATATCAGCAGCTATGAGGTTGCCGAAAGTGATTTGTATTAGCTGTAGAAGTTGTGTCACAACAGACCTAAAATATACTTATTTTACAGGATTCTCGCACAGATCTTATCCCAGTGATGCAAGTATCAGTGGATAAAGTATTTACCCCACCCAAATCTGTCACACAGAACCTTGAGAAGAAAGGCATTGTTAGGAAAGCTAAAGTAGTGTCTGCTACCAATACAGACGATAGAAGTGC
This sequence comes from Mercenaria mercenaria, assembly GCF_021730395.1. Classification (NCBI taxonomy): domain Eukaryota; kingdom Metazoa; phylum Mollusca; class Bivalvia; order Venerida; family Veneridae; genus Mercenaria; species Mercenaria mercenaria. The sequence continues at coordinate 7,645,251 of NC_069375.1, read as the reverse complement.
AGCTTTCGACGGTTCGAAAAGGGTAAGACATATACTTATTTAAGGTATTAGGCCCCTAACAGTAATGTTTAAAAAATGGCATTTGCTTGGTATATTCTTACAGTTGACCGTATTTCGCACTTTGTTGCAAATTTTTAAAAACTGTTACCGTGCCGTTTGTCTTTTTTATAAATTTTGAGTAATTTATGGTATTTCCTCAAGCTCCAATAGAGACAAATTTCAAAGTGGTGGCCTTTATTCAAAACGTTTGCAGAGAATTCATTTTACACTTACTTTTTATGAAAGAACACCAAAACTATTGGTAAACAATTATAAAACTTATAATAATACTGTCAATATCATTGTTTCTAGTGTGCCTCAAGTAAACGGATTTAATGAGACAGAATTCTAACTCCAAATTTTGAAAAATTAAGGTCAAATCCTGCGGGTCTGTTTTAAATTTTGCTCACTTCACTCAAAAATAACCTTGGGGCAGAAGTAAAATCTACCTACATTCTTCCACAATATGTAATCTAAAGAGTGAAGGCAAAATAGAGAACTTTTACTGCATGTAACTCAGTATTTTTAAAGACGTCTAACTCTATCCCTTCTGTTTCAGAGGTAAATTCACTTTGAACAGCAATCGCTTATCAAATGAATTTTTTCCACTTTTGTACAATAAATCAATAACAGTCTTGAAAGAAGTATAAACTTACTAGAAAAAAAGGGAAATAAGGAGGGGGGGGGGGGGGAATGGTCCCAGTGCCCCCCCCCCCCCCCCCCCCCCCCTGAAAATTGCAGTCAAAGTAGGTTTATAGTAGGAATTGAATACTCTTCAAAAAGGAGGTACTCTATTATGGGCCTAATACCTTAAGCAACTAATCGACCTTTTTTGTCTTTTTGCACATACCTTATAAATCACTGAAAATACCGTTTTGATATTAAGTCTATGTACGTTTAGGACAAAATGCTGTTGGTGAAAATATAATTGATTGTGATTTCTTAAAATAGTGTTTGCTAACTTATTTAATTTTCATAACATATGACAGGTTCGTGAATTAAAGCAAATGCCGAAACCGCCAACGAGTCCATTCAACGCATTGAAGCGTTTTGTAAAGAACCAACCGCCACTAAAGCACAGCATCTCGGGCCTAAACGAAGTAACTGTAACAAAAGGAATGAAATCGAGCAAATCAATGAGTGACCTCAATACACACGACACTTCGTTTTCTGTCGGAAGTCGTAGTCCAATTGTAAGGGTAAGGCGTCTGTTTCAGAAAAGAACGCCTAGCTCGGCAGACAAAAATACTAGTCCTGGTATAAGACTGAACCATTCATTTGGTGAATTGACTGGACAATTGAGTCCGCCTGCAGTCAACACTGTAAAGACTTCACCGCGTACTGCCTTCGCGGGAGTGAGAAAACTTCTGAATAATAAACAAAAGTGTCAATCGAGCGTCACATCGTGTGACGACGTGCCGGTTTTAATGATGAGAGGAAGTAGGTCTACCGGAGATTTAAGTAATATTGACACGTTATCGTCTAAACGTAATAGCGAAGGAGATTTACCACCGTCTTCCAATATCAGATCTAAAAGCACGTCGTACGAAAAACTGAATTTTGATTCAAAGCACCATAGAAATTCTCTTGGGTCTGTCTTCGGTGACTACCTAACCATTGTCGGCCGGAGTCTATCGTGGTCTTGCGACGTCCTTACGGCTGTAGCCACACCGATAGAGTATGAGAATGACGTAATCAACGTAGACCAAGGTCAAGAATCAGTAAGCACAGATTGTAAAGGATCACCTGTAGAAAACGAAAGCGACAAACCTGTTACGTTTTACATTAACACCACACCAGATAATGAGGGTAATGTTAAGACATCAAAAACAAACGTCACTGACAAAGCGAAGGACAAAACGTCACCGGCAACTAGGAAATCTCGTCCACCTCCACCTTCTTACCCTCCACCTCCTCTCCCTCCAAATATTGTCATTAATGTATAATGATCTGTTAGTAATTATTGTATTGCTGAATGATTTAAGTATTAGCCTAATATTCTATATTTATTTGATAATTTTGTAATTTTTGCTCTGCTGGCAGACTTGTTTCTAAATAAATTTCTTAAATTTTATTTTTGTTTTCCTTTTGAAAAGTTCTGCCCGTGACTTATGAAAATACGTTTGTAATGTTCTTACGTAACGTCGTCAGTATGTCGTTAGAAACATTACGTTGTCATAGGCGATGAATTGAATTTATTTATTTATTTTGTTGCGTTTAACGTCGCACCGACACTATTATAGGTCATATGGTGACTTCCCAGCCTTTGATGGTGGAGGAAGACCACAGGTGCCCCTCCGTGCATTATTTCATCACGAGCAGGCACCTGGGTAGAACCACCGACCCTCCGCAAGCCAACTGGATGGCTTCCTTACATGAAGAATTCAACGCCCCCAGTGAGGCTCGAACCCACATCGATTAATTGAAAATATATCTCATTTAATATTTATTTTTATCTCATCTGCAATTCCCTTCACACAATTTCTATACCGTTGTGGTTAAAAAAGGTAGGTTATGTCACATTATGCAACATAAAATGTGATAAAACATCTTGAAAAAAAGCCAATACCGGTAGTCTCAAGAGTAACATTATCTGAACAATGGCACATGCAGTGTTTAATAGATATTTTCAAGATATTTTCCAGATAAGGCCTTTTTGCAATATCATAATCACTTTTTTCATTTTGCTATTTATATATTTCGGCATGATGAAATAAATATCTCACGCACTCGATCAGTGGGCCTTGAACAATAATATTTAGCTCGGCGGGCTCACGACATCTGATATCAACCTGAAGTGCACGTGATAATAATAAAATGTTGCGGCATAGTACATATAATAGGATTTCCTTCCATCTAATTATATGGATTCTAGATAAGACATTTTGCTAATTATGAGAAATTATGGGTCAGATTATTGCCCAATACAATGGAGTTATTATAACAGAAGCTTGACCTGTGATGTTGTATTCGGTTCGAGTGAATTCTGCCCGGCCGGACTGCAGTAGGCGCACAAGATCAAATAAAATCTGAAAAGTAGCTGTATAATGACCCTTTTATTATATACCTCCAGCTTTTGTTAACTCATTTTTAGCAAATGATGACTAATACTAAATATTTATTTAGCTGAAGTGTGCTCGAGCAGAAATATAGTATTGAAAGCATGGTTTGTCCGTCAGCTACGCGAAACGAGCCCTATTTTCTAAAAAGAATGTATGTCAAAAGTTTCAGATTATAAACATATTTCAAACTTGAAACATTCTAAATTTTATTAGACTTGAAAATAAAAATACTTAGTATATAAAGTTGGCTAGATGTTCGACATTCGACATTCAAACGGAGAACGACATTGCACATTCAAAGCCTGCAATTGGCGAGAAGTTAAATGTTCGACATTTAACATCAAAATTAAGAATGAGTTTGGACAATCTAACCCAAACCAACATTGGACTTTCGAAACAAGAATGACGATGGGCCTTCTAATCAAAAACGACATTGGACATTCGAAACAAGAATGTAAAATTCAGAATGAATGGCTTTGGACATTCAAACCAAGAATGACCGATGTCGTTCCCGATCCGAATGTCCAATGGTACTCTAGGTTTGAAATCCCAATATCTTTCTTGTTCAAGTCATATTTTTACCAATAAGCAGGTCAAAAACATAAAATAGCCTCGCAAGTCCCGCAGATAAATTTGACAATATCTATCTATGTAATCAGCTTTTTCTTGACAATGGGTTAATTACACCTTACACGATGAAGATAGCACGGTTTTATATAAGATCGACTTCCATCGATTGTCAGTCTGACTAAAGCAAGAAATATCTTTCAAAAAGATATTCGGCGTTTGGTGGGGATTTTATGTATTAAACAATACAATACACTTGCAATAGCAATAGTTTTATTATGATTATAATAGTGTAACATTTTATGGTATGAGAAATATATTTTTATAGTCTCTTGTAATCCTATATAGAAAGGCCATTTACTTGTATGATATGTGCTATTTTATGTTTGTATATGTGTATAAAATGTAAATGGATGAGACTCTATTAAGTGATCTAATCTATTTTTTTCAGCTACATGCATATATAGAACTTATTTCTTTAAGAACTAAAGCAGTAACATTATTTGAATACCGGTACCCTGAAAAAAATCGACCGAGGCTGAAGTTCGAAACTGCTCCCCTGACACTTAGATTTTAGGTAAATTGACACAAATTTTAGATAAATTGACACAAAATACATAATTCTTAACACAAACAGAGTTACAATTTGTAATTTCAGACATCAAAGAGCTTACATTTTAAGCTAACTTCTATGAATTTTCCATTGCTGCTTGTCCTTTTGTTTTAGTATGTAAAATATGCATAGTATTTACATTTTCTTAAGCCCTTTTCAATTGGTGAAAATCTTTACTCCGACAATTCATATCAAATTATTTTTTTTACATCCTTAATATCAACGAAATTTAATGTAATTAAGTTTGTATATGTTTCAGCAAAGACGACAGATACCTTTAAGTTTCTATAATCTATTAAGTTATAAATAACACGCAAAATAACCTTTATTTAATCGAAACAATCAGTTACCACACAATTGATATACTATGGGTACAACATTTGTATTCCATGAATGACGATTCTTGAATGAAAGTGAAAAAAAACCTTTATACAAGATTTGACCTGCGGGATCACAAAACCTTTGTGTCAATATTTTCTAAAACAATATTATTCAAGTAGTGGTATAATACAGAACCCAGTGAAAATTATGACAACCATAAATGATAAACAGTTGTATTATAAATATGTTTCAAAAATGAAAGCGGAACGAAGTTCGAACTTTTAATGCTGACCTTGATGAATATTCCATTACTTTCAATCAAGATTCCTCAAATTTGTGGCGAATATCGCTAAATTCGCTCAATTTTGTATATATTTGGAACAGAAATTCCTTTTAGAACATGAAAATTATATATATTATTTTATTCTCGACACTCTAAAAAGGAGCCAGTTAAGACTTCATAAAAATTCTACAGAAAAATGCTTTAGGACGGTTAAAGGGGGTCAAAATTTTATGAGATTTGTTTCAACTTAAGTGATTCATTTAAGGGACAAAGAACTTATTTCATAGATTCCTATTAGAAATTTATATTTTTCTCCTTTTTTATACAATATAAAAGTTCGTACTTACCTCCCTTTGATATTGAAGTATTTAAAAAAAAATTTAGTTTTACATTTGCATTTGCATTTCCAATGGAACATTACAAGAATCAGAATGAAAAGGAAAAGTTTGAATTTGTGTGCAGCTCCAGAATTCATTTTTCCAGTCTATTGTTTGGTTGCACAGCAATACAGATCAAGGGAGGTAATAATTATTGTTCAAACTTGCATTTCTTATTCCTTTCAGCCAAATAATTTTCCGTGCAAACCTTCGACAAACATGGTACAATAGTTTTTATTATGTTTATCAATGTCATGCTTAAATAATTGTTTGGGCAACCAGGATAGGAAAATCAATTAAAGAAAAAACAAACTTTTTAGTGATTATCTAACATATATTCAGCACTCACTGAACATAGTTAAGTGTTACTATTAAGGTGTTACTATTAAGTTTTTTTCTAAAAGATCCATTACGTTGCAAAAAGTCTGATTAACCACCTCCAAAACAGATCCCTTATGGCAAACAGCTAATCGTGTCCTGTTCAGCTGCAATGTCGAAATGTCAGATAAGCTTTGAAAATAAGGAATAAATATGGCGTCTATATTTTATTTTGCATTTCTGTCGATAGGTTTTTTTATGTTTCTAAAAAATCTATTATGTATTAGATCAAACTAAAGCTTGGAAAGTAACTGGAGAATAGAAAAAACGTTGTATGTTTGACATTTTGCATTTCTTTGTAAATCATTTTATAGTGATATATTGGACAGTTCATCTCCCATAACAAAGGAATTTTGTGATTTCGAGGATGTCACTTAGTCAGACCGGGTCGGTATAAGTGATGTATTTGACGTCACTTACAGAATTTTTCCCTGCAACCATCAATGGCACTCGGACAAATTTAATATATTAAGTCGCGTGGCTGATTATTGATATCACACGATCTCTAAAAGTTTGATGGAACAATCGTATATTGAAAAATAAATAAATCTGAATTGAATTCGTAGGATCTAAATCATTTTATTGATAGTACCGTTGGCTATAAGCACATTGTTCTTATTAAGGATCGACATTATATATTATCATTATATGATCATTAAAATCAAGAAAATATAACATGCACAAAAATCCACCATGGACAATTAAGATTATTATTAAAACAATAAACATTAAGTGTGAGAGAAGGACAACCACTCTCCCCGATCCCACCCCGGCAAAAACACTCAACCCACTCCCCTTCCTCTTTCTGCACATCGGACAAAATCCACCCTCCCCTTGTCGAGAAATTAAACAACCATTTCTTGTATTTCTTTTGGGCTGTAAAGAAGTCTAAAAAACATTATTATCTTTTTGTACATATGATACAATGTACAATAAATTGGAATTCTGATAACACCGCTTGACTGTCCTTCCGCCAGTTAATTGAATGATACCAAGCTTTTAGTCTAGCTGTTATCCGAGATTAAAACTAAGTTATTTGAACTCAACTGGCTACTTTGGCCGGGATAATTGGAATATAAATTCTGTCTTTATATTATTATTCGAGTAAAGGGGCACATGTAAATCGTTCAAAAACTTTAGGAGAACCCGACCTTGCAAGGTACTGAAGGATTTAGTTTATTCAGCTGTGCACACACAAACACATGTGCACGGTGTATTTTCTTGCGTTAAAAAATTATGAGAACATTTGATGTCAATTCTTAAGTTGATAAGTACAATGTACTTATAGCCAACGATACTATCAATAAAATGATGCAGATATAACAAATTCGATATAGACTGACAATTTCTTTTTCAATATGAATACCATTTAAAAATATTTGCCATTAAACTTTTAGAGATCGTGTGATATTGGTGACGCCAAAGACATTACTAATTCTTCAGTATCAATCATGACCCGGTCTGATGGATGACACCCTCCAAACACAACAAAAAATCCAAAGTTATTGTGGATAAACTGTCCAATATAACACTATAAAATGGTGTTCCATTACGTGTGTTAGAGATTCACCTGGAGGGGATTACTTTTATTTACACTGTCCCGTATCTTTGCAACATGGTGGGTGTAAGAGTGAGGTTGGGTGCGCACCATAAACCGGTTTAAGCTCCCCAGTGGTGTTTTTGCCACTGACCGTTGCAAGGCGGTATCCCACTGTGTTCCTTTGTTTGTTCGTTTTGTCCTCTGTGTGTGTGTGCGTGTATGTGTGTGTGTGTGCGTGTGTGTGTGCGTGTGTGTGTGTGTGCGCGCGCGTGCGTGCGTGTGTGTGTGGTGTGCACGTCTGCGTGTGTAATAGGTTGCAAATGAAGAAACAGATGTGTAGTAATACTAATGGTTTAGTTATTAGAAGTTAATTATTAAAGAAATAGTTTATATGTGAATCTAGCTTAAACTAACAGATGTAAATCCTTGGCTGCACCTACATTGTGGCCAGCCCACCTGACTTTTGGATATCGTACACATGGAGAAAACGTCTCGATTCAGGTAACATTTTGCCTATATTTTCCGAATTACTTGATCGATTTTCATAAAATAAAGTGCATTAAAGACAGCAAAATAAGTGCTTTCCTCTGCACGAAGCATCTGCCATAGTTCTCAGTACTTTTTTCAATTTTTCAAGCACTTAGCCCAACATCTTTTCGTGGACTAACTGTGTAGACACATACACATTTCCATACTTGGGGAAGTGTTTGAGGAAAGTACTAAGAACTGATATGACTATTTTCTCTGCATGCATTAAATGGAAAAACAATCTTATTATATGTACTATGCCTCAACATTTTGTATTAACACATACACTTCAGGGTGATATCAGATAATGTGATCGGGTTAACATCATTGTTCAAGGTCCACAGTGTACACTGATATGCTTGAGTGCGAGAGGGGTAGGTGGTGGGTAAAATCAAAAATTCCTTTGTGTTTATGCATCCCACGCTCAAGAGAACTGGATCAAACCGGTTCCAGAATGGTATAGATTCTGTGAAACCGTTCCTCCCACTGCCCGTCATAAATTTCGCTGATGCTACGTAAGCATAGCTTGTATCTATGACCTTGTTGAAGAAAGCTGACTAACTTGCATTTGAAATTGTTAGTACAGGTTCAAAGACCGTTATAGTTTTCACAAGCTAAGAGTCCACCAAGTCCCCTGTGGAACACCGAACATTCCTTCAGGTCGTAGTTGGCAGGCAGTATCTGACGGCGAAAGTTATCATCAAGCCTACGAATAAAACTATGTCCTAAAATTGCAACTGCGATTCTCGAGTTTTCCATTTTTGTACAAAGAAAATCCAACGTTCTTTGTTTAGAATCCAAAGTTCTTTGTTTCCGTCGTGTAAAATTGTAAATAAGTCCAAACCTGGTTAATTATGTAAAAATCCCAGTTCTTCTTGTATTTTCATTCGTAATAGCAACGATATTTGTATAATATTTTAACGAAAACAGTTTAAGGTTCATGTAAAGCGTTTGAGACCACCCCTTAGGTAAATTTTCATTTTGGAAATTATACCGGACAGACTCATAATATTCATAACATACATATACGGAGTTGTTCAGAAGAAGTAGAAAATACTTTTTATAGAGGTCACCTTGTTTGGTAATATGTATTTTGTCTTACAAAACATGTACTTCAGCTGTCCACATTCTATTTTGTACAAAATATCAAACTTCTTTTTCAAACATATTTTTTCTCTAAGTTTGTTTTTATTGTGTGTCTTACATATACTTATCTAGGTACTCCGGGAAATGAAAAATAGTTTACTTTTATATTTGTTGAAATACTGCAGTTTTTTGTCAATTTGACAGCTCTACTTTCACTTCCATTTTGCAATTTTGGCATTTTTTTTTTAAATGTACATGGTTTGTAACACTTTCAACTCCCGGAGTACCTGGACAAATTTGTTAGACACACAATGATTATAAAATTAATGACAAAATACATTTGACAAAGAAGCTTGATATCTTCTACAAAACAGAACATGAACAGTCAAAGCACATGTAATATAAGACAAAATGTGTTGTTCAAAATGGAATAACCTGTCTTGAAAGTTTCTTCTACTTATTATGAACATTTTGGTGTATTCTTTATGGTAGACCAAGGCCTATGTGGCGTAAAAACTATAAAAAAAAAATATCACCCGATTGGTTGTTTCAAAAATGTAATGTAATAAAAGTCGAGTAAAATCAGAAATTCCTTAGTGTTTATGCAACCTACGCCCAAGAGAACTGGATCAAACCGGTTCCAGAATGGTATAAATTCTGTGAAGCCGTTCCTCCCACTGCCAGTCATAAATTTCGCTGATGCTACGTAAGCATAGCCTGTATCTATTTTATTATATCCAGATTTATAAATAGCAAAATGTAAAAGTGCTTATGATATTACAAAAAGCTTTTTTTCATCTGCAAAATATCTGGAAAATATTTATTTAAGACTGCATGAGCTATTGTAAAGGTAATGTTACTTTTTTTCAGACTAATGTGCTATTTTCAAGGTGTTTTATTACATTTCATGTTGCATAATGTGACATAACCTAACTTTTTAACTGCAGCGATATAGAAATTCCGTGCAGGAAATGCAGATGAGATAAAAATAAATGTTGAATGTGATATTTTTCAATTCATCACTTATGACAACGTGATGACATACTGCCGTCGTTACTTAAGAACATTGCGAGCTTATTTTCATAAGGCACGGGCAGAGCTTTTCAAAAGGAAAACAAAATCAAATGTAAGACATTTATTTTAGAAACACGTCTGCCAGCAGAGCAAAAATATTTTGTAAAACAAATTATCAAAAGTGTATATAATATTAGACTAATACTTTAATCATTCAGCAATGAGAAATAACAAATCATTATACATAAATAACAATATTTGGAGGGAGAGGAGGTGGAGGGTAAGAAGGGGGAGGAGGACGAGATTTCCTGGTTGCCGACGACGTTCTGCTCTCTTTCGCTTTGTCAGTGGCGTTTGTTTTTGATGTCTCTGCACCAGCATCATTATCTGGCATGGTGTTAATGTTAAACGTAACAGGGTTGTCGCTTTCGATTTCACCGGGAGAACTTTTACAATCTATGCTTGCTGATTCTTGATCATGTTCTACGTTGGTTACGTAATTTTCATACTGTATCAATGTGGCGACACTTCGGCCGACAATGGTGAGGTAGTCATCGAAGACAGACCCAAGAGAATTTCTATGGTGATTTGAATCAAAATTCATTTGTTCGTTCAACGCGTTCTTCGATCTGATATTGGAAGGCGGTGGTAAATCTCCTTCGCTGTCACATTTAGACGATAACATGTCCAATGTACTTAAATCTCTGGTAGACCCACTTTCTCTCATGACTAAAACCTGCATCTCGTCGTCACACGGTGGCATGCTCATTTGACAATTCTGATTATTATTTTGTAGTTTTCTCACTCCCACGAAGGCAGTACGTGATGAACTCTTTCCAGTGTTGTTTGCAGCCGGACTAAATTGTCCAGTCAATTCACCAGATGAATGGTTTAGTCTTATACCGGGACTAGTATTTTTGTCTGCCGAGCTAGGAGTTCTTTTCTGAAACAGACGTTTCACCCGGCTTACAACTGGACTACTACTTTTGACAGAAAACGAAGTGGATTTGTTTGATTTCATCCCTTTAATTACAGTAAGTTCGTTCAGGTCCGAGATGCTGTGATTTAGTGGCGGTCGGTTCTTTACAATACGCTTCAACGGGTTAAATGGACTCGTCGGCGATGTTGGCAATTGCTTTAACTCTCGCACCTATAATATGTTTTGAAAATGTAATAAGTTAACGTCATATAATCAATGTTTATGAAAAAAGTGAATTATGATGTATTATTTCACTGTTCTTTAACTTGAACTCTTAAATGGGCACTTCTTATCCTATAGTTTGTTTTTCCTTTCTATCTTTTAAAGTAGCCAACCGACATTTCTTTCTGAAACAAGATTTTAATTCAGAGCTCCACTTTTGACTTATTGTTCTTGAAAAGGCAGTTGAAAACTTGACAACAAATGTTTGTAAAGTCAGCATGATAGAATAGATACAACAACGACTTTATTTTGTTTCTCTTTCCCTCTAAAGACTTAGCTCTCTTTTGTAAATTATACACATTTACGTGTATATTTTGTGAATTGTGCACTTTTAAGTATATAATTTTGTTATTAGATAAAATGAGTTCAAGTCGTAAAGTGAATAAAAGCTATGGTATCATTGTTTGACATTGTTGACATCTTGATATGTCTTCAACAATGCGATTCTAAACGTAAGAAGACTTAATATCAAAAAGGTATTTTCAGTAATTTTTAAGATATTTGCAAAAATGACAAAAAGGTGAATAAGCTGTCTAAATCAGTATATGGCTTACCCTTTTCGAACCGTGGAAAGCTGCATTTCTATCGTCTTTATTGGAAGCAGATACTACTTTAGCTTTCCTAACGATACCTTTCTTCTCAAGGTTCTGAGTGATAGATTTGGGCGGGGTAAATACTTTATCTGCTGACACCTGCATCACTGGAATAAGATCTGTGCGAGAATCCTGTAAAGTAAGTTTTATTTTAGGTCTGTTGTGAAACAACTTCTACAACTTATATAAATCACTCACGATATCTCAGTCCTGCTGAGAAGAGAAGCTAGTTCCAATTTAAAACTATGCGCCAAGCACGGGGAGGTATCTGTGTAAGTTTTCACGTCTTAATTATGATGGGACCAAGGAGCGAACCCACGACCTCCCGTACTCGAAGTGGGCGCTCTATCACTAGTTAAGCGAAGTTTTAAAAACACGAAGAGGCTATGATGCCTTCTGTTATCTTCATGAGTATATTGGTTTTATGTCCATTCTGCAAACTAAGATAACACACAGCGTATACAAAGCAGTCTTGTTAACGTTAGATACAGCTGTTGCCAACACGATTATTTTTGTTGGAGTTGGTGTCACACGGAGACAGCTTAAATCATATTGAAACCTTTAATAAAATGTCTAATGAAAAGTAAAAAGGGCCCTAGCTCATATTTATTATTTAGCATTATTTCAGACAAAAACAGTCACTCTAGCAGAGTTACTTAATCTAAGCCACTTCTGTGTCGTCTTAACACGGAAGAATTCAACAACTGTACTAAGAAACAGATTCCTATTCTCCTCTCCTTCAGCTGAAATTACTAACAAATAGTTCGGATAAACATTAAGTCGTTGCCCGATGGCTGTGAATGGTTGCTTTTCACTCGACAAATAAATGAACTTTGGGAAACATTTGTACTATCCACTACCGGACTAAAGTCCTCTTTGAGGAATCAGGAATCGTTTTTTAGCTTACCGTAGGTAAGTACAGATCAGGTTAGACGCACACAGTAATACTTACATTAATTCTTTCCAGTGATACAGTGATACTTTTCCGTTGAAGATCGTCGGCGTCGTGTAGAGCTTCAGTCAGCCATCTCCTAGCATCTTCCAGTCTTTCAGTGTTAATATAAGCCAGGGCAAGATTTTGTAAAATCTGAAAACAATGCGAATAAAATGAGGCTGAAAGAAACCCCGTTAATTGATTAAAATTAAATGTTATATTTGTGCGTTAGGAGGAAATAAACCATATGTTGGGACTTTTTACAAATCCATGAGTCGGGCAAATCATTCTTTGATGGTTTGTAAAAGGTCCCGATATGATTTATACCGGTTTAAACGCAAAAAATAACATTCAATACTTATAATTACATGTTTTGAATGGCTTATTATAAAAATAAATTGTTTTCAAAAAATGCTTATTGGAAAATAAAAATCGATCTTGACGCTGCTTAGTCTAGTTCATAGACCGAGTTGTTTATAGATAATGCTCTTACCCGGAAGCTGATTAGTTTAGTGGAAGCTGCTTAGTTTAGTATATAGACCGAGAGGTTTATAGATGATGTGATAATACAAATGCCCTAACCTTGAAACTGCCTAGATATGTGTATATACCAAGAGGTGTATAGATAATGTAATAATACAAATGACCTAACCTCGAAGCTGTTTAGTTAAGTGTATAGACTGAGAGGTTTATAGATAATATGATTATGCAAATGCCCTAACCTGGAAGCTGCTTAATTTAGTGTAGATGATGTGATATTGCAAATGCCCTACCCTGGAAGCTGCTTAGTTATGCGTAAATTATGTGATAGCCTAAATGCCTTACCTGGAAGCTGCTTAGTGTAGTGTATAGACCGAGTGGTTTATAGTATATGTATGTGTTTCCTCGCAATAAGGTACGGGCCATCTCTAGGTCAGCTATAGCCTTCATCGTGCTAGAAAATATATAACAGTCATGTTACTTTCGTATGATTTTCTTCTTTTATCGTTGTAGAACATTATCACAATTTTAAAGATTTTGACTGGTAAATTGATTTTTTAGACATTTTTCACTACAAAATCATCGTAGGCCTATGACAGCAATTAACATGACATTATCAAGATTTCAGAACACTGTTGATCTCATTGAATGGTTTGCTCGTAGATGAATTTACATATGTAATAAGATAAAATAAGTGCAAATTTACAACAGAGCATTAGTGCCAGATGCGTGTCATGTATTAGTTAACTCGAAATATCTATATACGCAAGACTAATTGTCAACTCAGCATCTTGGAATTTCGACTTATTAACCCAAAATTTCGACTTCCGAAGCTAGAAAGTTTGATATTCTAACTCGAAATATAGACTTATTAACACGAAATTTCGGCTTACGTCGCTTGAAATTTAGATTTACCAATTCGAAATTTCGGCTTACTGACCACCATATATAGCCCATATCAAATTCTTGGATTGGCCCTTGTATTACCCTAGAGGATCTACCCTATTTTACTATATCGATCAAGAAAATGACTTCCAAGCTCAGAGACCGTAATCATCAACGTTTTAAGCCCGAAATCTAGACTTAGACTTTAAATCACTAAATATTCCAATTGCCGTAACTTTCGATGTAACAAGTTAAAGCTTAGCAAAAGTTCCTTCTTGGGCACATTTGTATAGATATATAATGGTCATCTTTTAAAAACTTGGTAGTAATGTCTGTTTTAAATATTGGTCATCAGTATGTGAAACCCCAGGATTGGACGTGTGCGCCTTTACCAATAGGGTCTCTGACCATTATAAACTAAAATAACTTAGATTTAGGTGATCACTCTCCCAGTCGATTCCAGACCAATCATACCCAAACCAACTCGAATTGACTCAAGTTTACTAGTTGAATACTAGATTTATAAAACGCTCATCATTGTTACGTCAAATTACGACTGAATGACGTTTGCAACGTCACGCTAATAATATTACAAAAAAGAAATTAACAACTTCCAATATAACTAACAACTTTAAAAAAAACGAACCCAGACCACATGGTTGGTAGTCCAACACCTTAACCAACTGGCCATGGACAATTACTACTGAAATCTGCTGCGCTAAAATATATATAAACACTAAATGCCTAGACGGCATCGTAGGTAAATCCCATTCTGTTTTTTGGTTCCCATTTTAATCGATAAGGAAGAGGTCGATTTTTTTTTTTCTGACTTTCTCTGGGTTTTTTATTACTGAGAGGATATTTTTACTAAATCGTCTGCAAATGGGAGCATCAAATTGACTGGGGCTTCAATTTCTGCGATTGCGCACTGTAACTTAAATTCCCTAGTTTTACCGGGACAATGAAAGGGTCGCATTGGGGTTTGTTTTTACATATTGACCATGCATTCGAAGGTAACGACATATGTTTACCTTTGTGACAAATAATATAACTAACAACTTTAAAAAAAACGAACCCGGACCCCATAGTTGGTAGTCCAACGCCTTAACCAACTGGCCATGGACAATTGCTACTGAAATCTGCTGCACTAAAATATATTTATAAACACTAAATGCCTTGACGGCATCGTAGGTAAATCCCATTGTATTTTTTTGTTCCCATTTTAATCGATAAGGAAGAGTCGATTTTTTTTCTGACTTTCTCTGGGTTTTTATTACTGTGAGGATATTTTTACTAAATCGTCTGCAAATGGGAGCATCAAATTGACTGGGGCTTCAATTTCTGCGATTGCGCACTGTAACTTAAATTCCCTAGTTTTACCGGGACAATGAAAGGGTCGCATTGGGGTTTGTTTTTACATATTGACCATGCATTCGAAGGTAACGACATATGTTAACCTTTGTGACAAATAATATAACTAACAACTTTAAAAAAAACGAACCCGAACCCCATAGTTGGTAGTCCAACGCCTTAACCAACTGGCCATGGACAATTGCTACTGAAATCTGCTGCACTAAAATATATTTATAAACACTAAATGCCTTGAAGGCATTGTAGGTAAATCCCATTGTATTTTTTGGTTCCCATTTTAATCGATAAGGAAGAGTCGATTTTTTTTCTGACTTTCTCTGGGTTTTTATTACTGAGAGGATATTTTTACTAAATCGTCTGCAAATGGGAGCAACAAATTGACTGGGGCTTCAATTTCTGCGATTGCGCACTGTAACTTAAATTCCCTAGTTTTACCGGGACAATGAAAGGGTCGCATTGGGGTTTGTTTTTACATATTGACCATGCATTCGAAGGTAACGACATATGTTAACCTTTGTGACAAATAATATGTTTGGCCTGTTTCAACAACGCAACTTTTCCATCCTCGGGTTTATTAAAATGTAATCCGCGGAGCGCATTGAGACACAGAGTCGCCTCAATTCGGAAAGAATAATTTTATCGTCAGAGGTTATTTCTAAGGTCACGGAGTTTGATTGGCCAGCTTGTGATGACAACAGCTTTTGCGATCAGTTGCTCAGTCAAGTGTGACTTACCAATCAAGTATAAGTGTTCCTTCTCAAGAGAATTAAGGAACATTAAATCTACCTTGCAATATATCCCATATTTATGCCAAGTGTCCATAATGTCTGTACAATGTTTACAAATACAGGACAAAAAGAAACTTTATCATTTCAAAGTCTTAGGTTCAGACTTAAAATGTTGATGAATAAGGGTCCTGGTGCAGTGGAGAAGTACGCAGCCTTGACAAACTTGTTCTTTATTGTTGAACTTTGACAGACGGCGGACGGTCGTTCAAAAGTTGCAGATGAGGCAAGACACTAAATCAAATTTCGAGTTACGTATCTTAAAATTTCAAGTTAGCTGAATTCTTGAGAAATTATGCTATTCCATACAACTGTAATTACAACTTGAGTTTCAATTTCATGGCAATAATTAAGTTTCCTTAATGTTAGAGAAAATATACACAATTAAAACTTTTGCGCAATGTTCCTTTATTTACCGTTTAACCATGTATCAAACAAAAAGTGTCTTTAAAAAAGATACACAGCCGTATTAGTCAATGCACACTTTAAGCTGCGAAACGTGCATGCACTCTGTACATACGACCGTGTATTTATAAAGCAAATCAAAACGCAGTTTTTAAAGTAAAAATCATAATTATATTAATCCCAATCTAGGAAACTTTGACAAAAATAAGACTAAAAAGGAGGGACAAAAAATGTGTGTAGGGAAGAGAAATCGTCTGACAAAATGGAGACGAATTGACTGGGGGCGTGTTGACTAGGGGGCGACTTGACTGCAAATCGTTTACGGGAGATCACTCCGTATCAGAGTGGCAGAGTCGAACTCTGTCGCAGTTCATGTTTATGTAGTTTTACAAGCTTTTTCCACAGGAGCCTTGCAACGGATTATACTGTTTAACAATACTGCTCAGAGCGCCTGCACACCCCTTAAGAAAATATTGTCTATTCCATTCGGAAACCTGTGGAATTTTTCATCCACCAATCAAAATGTACAGCTGTCATTTGTACCAGTAGAAAGAACCTATAGGCGCAGACATCAAATTTTGTTTGTCTTTGATCATAAGAAAGATAAAATCAGACATGCAGACACACCTTTTATTCTGAAGGTACAAGGTCCCCCGTTGAAAATAAGCCATAGCTAAATGTTCATCTTTCTCAATCGCACGGGACAGACTCTGAAAGTACAGAAACGTACATAGTTAATATCTAACGTATCCTTTTACAGTAACAGGGAGTAAAAATATATCATCATCATTTTCATCATCATCATCATCATCACCACCACCATATCATCGGCCGGGGATCGAACCCTCAACCTCCCGCACTTGGGATAATGGAATTCGTTCAATCTTGACGTATAATGCAATTCTGCTTAAGCCGGAGGTAAGGGGTGTGAGGAGTTTTACACTTTTCATTAGCACCCATTAACAGATTCAGTTAAAGGGAATTCCTATAGTTTTTTATGCGCATCTTTCTGCGCAGCCGTCACTTTCTATGGAAAACTGAACTGAAGTCAATATTTGTTGAAACATGTGACAGACAATCTTAAATATGAGGAATCTTGAATGAAATAACATTTTTGATAAGTTTTATCAGTAATCAAATGTTGATACTGTTTTATGTTGTATTGACCAGTATCATGCCTGAAAGGTATCTTGCTATTTTTGTGGTTGTGTTTTCACATCGCATTTTAGTACAAAGACAGTGTCGTTCATATAATGTAAGATAATTGACTTAGTACTGATAAAACAATATCACCTTTCAGATTATTTAGTATTCAATTATAGAAAGAATTAAGAATTTTTAAAACTTTTCTTTAACTTCTAGCAGACATACATGTAATCAATTTGGCCAGGTTCGCGCCATTTTCCGTCCGAACAGGTGTTGTATTCTACGGTCTTAACATAAAATTTAGCCTGGTGACCCATACATTTTTAACCATTTTTATGCTCACAATACAATTATCTAGACACAAGAAAAAATTCTATGAAAGAGTTTTTTCAAAATTTAAAAAAATATTCTTCACTATGGGTATTTTTCATTGAAAAAAGTTCACAAAAGTGAATATGAAACAATATATTTTTTTCATTTGTACCTATTATTGTAAGGATAGAGTATTACAAATATAACTATGATATCAATTAAATATATAATAAAATCTGTGAAAAGAAAACAAAACTTATTGTGCTGTCTTGATGTACATTTTGGTTGGTATTTATAAAAAAGCAGAAAATTATGAAATATCGCTGGCAGTTTCAGCAACAGTGGGTGTGTTTAAAACAATTTTTCACAAAAACAAGCCTGGTGACCCATAGTTTTTATTTGTTCATTATTTTCAGCACAAATTTTCCTATCATATATGTGAATTTAAAAAAATTCTATGAAAGGAAAAAAACTATAGGAATTCTCTTTAAAGCGAGCCTGCTATTATTTTCCTCGGTAGAAAATAATTAAATCATGTGATTTTTGTTAAATCTGAAATAAGCTTTGAGTTAGAACTACAAATTAATATAAAAAGAAAGTATGATCAAATTGGTTGCCTAAAATATCATTCAGAGACAGGATATGTAACATCTAGTAATTCTGTTAATGATACATATTTTCCGGAGTTTACGCGGCGGAAAAATAGCATATTATTCAAACAAAAATAAAATTTATATATTTAGCTGATAAGAGAATGCATTTACAACAAAATTACCTCGATAGCATTATCTACGATGCCGAGTTTTATGTAAGCACAAGCCTGGTTATAGCACATTCTTGCCGAAACGTCTTTTATTTCAGAATAACATTCTGCCGCCTCCGTGTACTTCCCAGAATTATGTAGCTCCACTGCCTTACTCCATCTTATTATTGTTTCCTTGATTATTTCTTTTACCCGCATTTTTTGTTACTGTCTTAATATGATCTACTGAAAAGTCCTGAAAAGAATGCGTTTTATATGACTTCGCTTAGTCCATGGGTTTAAATATATAAACTTTAAAAAAGAGTGCGTGATACGTTAAGGCTACGAATGTCACATTTTTTGTCCCAAATTATGACATCTCGTATCGAACACAGCTGAACACTACCTCAATGCCTTATATATAAATATATATTACACGGTCTGTTAACAATTTAACTATTATACACAAATCGTTTTAGAGTGGATTAAATACGACTACGGCACGTATGGTGTTTCATTAACTACTTATCTGTAAGGAGGTAAGTTAAATAAAATATTATATACCTACAATTTTTCTGCGCGTATTTTGCTAACGAATACAATTCCGTGTATTCAATTAAAAAAATTAAAACATCACGTAACATTTGCTACTCGACCTTCCATGCTTTAAATTCAACGTTTCAAACGAATTTTCAGTCTTATTTATCTAAGTATAGCCAATTTTGGCTGATGTTATACTAGAAATATGTATTATAATCAGAATGTCAAAAAAAATCATTCGAGTCGAATACAACATTGCAGATCAAGTTACTGTTTTCAATAACACTGACTTAGAAATTGTTGTTTATAAGCTAATACAGCTTAAATCTAAAACTGTCTTACCCGGAGTTTTAAAAATATACCTTTTCATAGGCCCACCATATTTACGTCGTCCTTTTTAACTTTCATATCTAGCAAACACACATGAATGAAGAATTTCACTGAGAGCATTTTATGTTAAAATTTCATTCCATCACTATGTTAATTTGAGAAAAGTGCAGAGGTCTTAGCTTGAGCCATACGGTCAAAATATAACAAAAAAACTACACAGAAGATAGAAATTAAAAATACCTAACTCCTTTGTAAATATATTGTAGACAAGCCGTAGGAAGATGTGCCTTTGAAGTAATTTATTGTTTAATTGTCACGACCTGCAGACACCGGAGATAGGAGATAGGTTCTCTATTGTATCACGTGTAATTATCTTCTAGTTGCATATGATATGTTAATGAATTTGCCAGAGAATTTTGAGTGTGTAAACTGTGCGGCAATCGATATGATATACTTAAAACCACTCGTTTATATTCAGTATTTACTTTGTTGGGTGTTTAGTCACGCTTACATTTTATTAAAAGTCTTTTTGACGGACTATACATAGTCTTGATTGATTAAAGAAATGCGAAAATAGACGGAAGTAATTTGAAACTTCCCAGGTAAATTATAGATAATATGTTAGTCATAATTGTTAACGAAAAAGCGTCGGTTAACAGGAGTTAGAGGGTTAGTTTGGATGACCTAAAACAAATCGTTCCTACTTTTGTAGTTAAACTCGTACGTGTATCTTACTTGCACACAGGTATTAAGAAACATTGGATTTCAAGAATAATATTTCGGAATGTTTTGGAGATAAGGCATTAAGGACTATGAGTTTTAACAAATTAGAATAATGAAAGAAACACAAAGCCAAATAAATTCTTTGAATATACCAAGTTGTGTTGCACATGAAAAATAACTATGTAAAGACATACTGGACATGGCTAACATACCCTACTAGTTGTACACGCTGTGTAACATGGATAACATACATACAGTAGTGTAAAATGCATCAAGAGCAATGCAGATGCAACGACTCATATTTTTCTAAGAAAACGCCTTTATACATTGAAACCCAAATCACACGTGCACCGATTTCTTTCAAAAATGCCGGTCCGCCAAGTTTATTTTAGTCAAGGAAATAAAAGAAGTTTTACGTTGGAAAATAATGTTCACTTTCTGATCGAAATAGTTCATCTGTCAGTTATAATTTAGTACTGCTCGATCATTTCTATTCATTGTCGATTCCTCACAATTGAAAAATAAGCATGATGTTGTGAATGCAGAATCTCTTGATGGACAAGCCAAATTTGAAACTTGAAATTTGTAAACACGAGTCGGTAAAGAAAGGTTGAAAGATCGAGATTTTTTCTAAGAAATAGATCTATTCAATTTTCCTAACTTTTATCATTCTTTGAATTTAACACAACCTAACTTTTATTCATAGATATAAAGAAGGTTATGAGAAAACTCAAGCTGGGGAATAACGTTGGACCTACATTACATAGATTATTTGATTATATTTTACAAGTCTTTACTTTTTCCTTTCATATCGAAAACCACCATTTGTTTTCAAATAAAATTATGTTCTGATTTAGAAACGCTAAAAAACAGTAAAACTCAAATTCAAATTTATTTAGGCACATGATCAAGACAGAAAATAAATAAAAATCATTTACACAGAGTTAACATGAAAAAATTTAGTACACTTTACAACAGACTCTGAAATATTTTTTCAGTCTACAATATGTGTGTGTGTGTGTGTGTGTGTGTGTGTGTGCGTGTGTGCGTGTGTGTGTGTGTGTGTGAGTCAAAAATCTGGAGGCGGGGTGTAGATAATCGTGACCTAATTTTCGATCTAAAAGTTTGGAAAGTAATTGGAGATGAACATTGTTAGGAAAGACGTATGGTTGGCATTTTGAATTTCTTTGTTAGTAATTTTATAGTGATATATTGGACAGTTTATCTCCCATAACATAGGATTTTTTTGTGATTTCGAGGATGTCACTTAGTCAGACCGGGTCATGATAGATACTGAAGCGTAAGTAATGTCTTTGACGTCACTTACAGCCTTTTTACTCTGTGGCCATCAATGGCACTCGGACAAATGTAATAGATTAAGCCGCGTGGCTAATTTTTAATATCACACGGTCTCTAAAAGTTTGACGGAACTATCATTTTTAAATGGTATTCATATTGAAAAAATGTGTCAATGGACATTATATATTCTCATAATATAATTATTAAACTCAAGAAAATATAACGTGCACAGAAATCAACAATGGTCAATTAAGAGTATTATCGGAACAATAAACATTTAGTGTGAGAGTAGGACAACCACTCTTCCAAATCCCATCCCGGCATAAATACCCCATCTACGCCCCCTCCTGTCCTTGCACATCGGACAAAATCCACCCATCCCTTGTCTTGGAATGGAGTAATTAAACCACCGCTTCTTTTACATGTGTTTCTTTTAGGACTGTAATGAAGTCTAAAACAACTTTTATTATCCTAATGTACATATGATACAATGTACAATAAATTGGAATTCTGATAACACCATTTGACTGTCCGCCCACCAATTAGTTATGTTCGTTAAGTAAATGGTAACAAGCCTCTAGCCTAGTTGCCATCTGAGATAAAAACTGAATTATTTGAGCTCAACCGGTTACACTGTCTTTGGCCAGGATAATTGAGAATTATTTGAGTAAAGGGGCACGTGTAAATCCTTCAAAGAGTTTAGTAGATACCGACTGGACAAGGAATTGAATGATTTGGTTTAATCAGATGTGCACAAACACTTGTTTCGTCATTAAACATGTTCTAATATTGCCCTCTTATTGCGTACACGATTCTAGGTGAATGCGACCAACAGTATATCAAGCGAAAGACCTATCCTATTCATTCGCAATGCAATGATTTGTTTTTCAACTCGTCATTGTGCGTAGGTATGAAACTGATTTCGTTTTGTGACATTTTAAACGTTAAACTTTATCAGCGTCGTCGTTTTCTTACATATATTAAGTGTCATTTTGCATAGCATGTGTCTCAACAAAATAAATTACACATAATTGGAATAAATAAATCTTTTTTTTTTCTTTCCATCAAGATTTTATGAAGTTGCATGATGCAAAGCATGTTACGACGAAACACAATTTAAAACTTGCATTTAATGGAGTATGGCTAATATTAATAAAACTGATGTCTAAATCTAGAATTTTAACATTCTGTTTTACTGGTTTTCATAGGTGATACCATTCGATCCACATACTTTCTCGTCTTCTTGGGTCACGTGTCTACCATAGTCCACTAGAAGGATCTCAAGAGAAAGTTTCCCGTACTTCAGCTCTACGTTAACAAGAGCGGCATTAATTTCCCCTTGGTTAACTTCGCTTCCGTGGCCAGCAAGATGACCGTTCTGCTGACCTCCCGCTAACCCTTATAATAGATAACATATAAGTTCGAAAACGACAACGCTGATAAAAAACAAGGGTAAATAACAAAACAGTGAATGCCATGTTCCGAAAACGCAGCCTCCCCAAAACGAAACCCACAGCACGCACACGTGCACACACCGAACACACACACGCACACACACACACACGCACACACACACACACACACACACACACACACACACACACACACACACATACAAAGCAAACATACGAGGACAAAACGAACAAATAAAGAAACACAGTGGGGCATCGCCTTGGAACGTTCAGTGGCAAAAACACCACTGGGGAGCTTGAACCGGTTTATGGTGCGCACCCAACCTCACTCTTACCCTGCCCCCTGATAGTAAAAAAAAAGCTTTATCAAAATTGCAAGCGAGAAATGTAGCATTCTCCCTGACAAACGTCTTTTGAATTAGGCAGTTAGTTTGTCATTTATAGAATTATGTAGTAAAGTGGTATACCAAATAGAAAAATCGTATGTACTGACTGTAGATACCTTGTAATTATTAAATTTAAACTTATCCAGGATTTCGCCAGAATTTTTGATCGACCAAAATAAGTCTATACCAGAGTTTTCTTATACTTTATCGCAGTATTTTTTTAACGTGGGCTTTCACAGCAGTTAGACATGGTGTTAATAGTTTTGAAATATTTGTAGTGGTACAAGAGCTTGAATTAGCGATGAAGCGAGCTTAATATTTAGGAATCCAGTACATTGTTGGAAGTTTAATTTGTTGATCGTCTATACGAACTTTCAAATTAGAAACTTCATTGATGCGATTAGTGACCAAATTATTTTCAACAGAAGAACTCAATGTGCATAAGCTTTAGTGCTATTTAGTTCGTTTTGTAAAATAGTAATATAATGTAGGCGTCAAATGATGATTTTATTAGTTTTTTAGTTATTGAAAATTAATTCTTAAAGAAATCAGTATACATTTATATGTGCATCTAGCTAAAAGTAACAGATGTAAGTATTTGGCTGGACATATAGTTTGGCCAGCCCACGCGACTTTTGGATACCGTACATACGGAGAAAACGTCTTGATTCGGGTACCATTTTGCCTATATTTTCCTAATTACTTGATTAATTTTCATAATATGAAGTGTACCAAAGACAGCAAAATAAGTGCTTTCCTCCGCACGAAGCATCTGCTACAGTTCTCAGTACTTTTCTCAACACTTCGTCCAACTGCTTTTCGTGGACTAACTGTGTAAATAACATACACACTTTCACAGTTGGGCGAAGTATTTGAGAAAAGTACCGAGAACAGATGGACTATTTTCTCTGCATGCATTAAATGGGAAAAAATCTTATTTTATGTTCTATGCTGCAACATTTTTATTCTTATCACATGCACTTCAGGGTGATATCAGATAATGTAATCCAGGGTAACATGTCAGGTTAACATTATTGTTCAAGGTCCACAGACTCCACTGACATGCTCGAGTGCGACATATATTAATTAATGTTGCATAATGTAACAAATCCTACATTTTTAACCACTGTACAGCAGATGAGATCAAAATAAATGTTGAATGTGATATTTTTTTAATTCATTACTAATGACAACGTGATGTTTCTAACGACATACTGCCGACGTTACTTAAGAACATTGCGAGCATATTTTCATAAGGCACGGGCAGAGCTTTTCAAAAGGAAAACAAAAACAAGTTTAAGACATTTATTTAGAAATAAGTCTGCCAGCAGATCAAAAATCTTTTGTAAAACAAATTATCACACGCACATATATATAAAATATTAGGCTAATACTTTAATAATGCAGCAATGATTGGTAAAAAATCATTATACATAAATTTCAAATTTTGGAGGCAGAGGAGGCAGAGGAGGTGGAGGGTACGAAGGGGGAGGTGGACGAGATTTTCTGGTAGCCGACGACGTTTTGTCCTCTTTCGCTTTGTCACTGGCGTTTGTTTTTGATGTCTCTGCACCAGCATCATTATCTGGAATGGTGTTAATGTTAAACGTAACAGGGTTGTCGCTTTCGATTTCACCGGGAGAACCTTTACTATCTATGATTACTGATTCTTGATCATGCTCTACGTTGATTACGTCTATCAGTGTGGCGACAGCCGTCAGGACGTCACAAGACCACGATGGACTCCGGCCGACAATGGTGAGGTAGTCACCAAAGACAGACCCAAGAGAATATCTATGGTGATTTGAATCAAAATTCACATTTTCGTACAACGCGCTCTTAGATCTGATATGCGAAGGCTGTGGTAAATCTCCTTCGCTATCACGTTTAGACGATAACATGTCAAGTTTACTTAAATCTCCGGTAGACCCACTTCCTCTCATCACTAAAACCTGCATCTCGTCGTCACATGGCGGCACGCTCATTTGACACTTTTGTTTATTATTTAAAAGCTCTCTTTCTCCCGCGAAGACAGTACGCACTGAACTCTTTCCAGTGTTGCTTTCAGCCGGCCTCAATTGTCCAGTCAATTGACCAGATTTTATACCAGGACTGGTATTTTTGTCTGCCGAGCTATGAGTTATTTTCTGAAACAGACGTCTTATCCAGCTTATAACTGGACTACTACTTCTGACAGTGTCGTCTGCACGGAGGTCACTCGTGGATTTGATCGATTTCATCCCTTTGGTTGCAGCTAGTTCGTTTAGGCCCGAGATGCTGTGATTTAGTGGCGGTCGATTCTTTACAAAACGCTTAAGCGGGTTGAATGGGCTCGTCGGCGGTATCGGCAGTTGCTTTAACTCTCGCACCTATGATATGTTATGAAAATTAATGAGTTAACGTCATATTATTAAGGTTTATGAAAAAATCACAGTAAATTATGCTGTATGATTTCACTGTTCTTAAACATGGACTCTTAAATGGGCGCTTCTTATCCTATAGTTTGCTTTAAGCAACAAAACATTTCCTTTCTATCTTTCAAAGTAGCCAGTACAACACTTTTCTCTGAAATAAGATTTTAAGTCAGAGCTCCACTCTTGTGAAGGCTGTTGAAAACTCGTTAACAAATGTTTAGTTTGTTTTAAGTCAGCATGATAGAATAGGTACATCAACAACGCTATTTTGATTCTCTCAAAAGACTTTTGCACTTTTGTAAATTCTACACATGTAAGTGTATATTTGTGTAATTAAATAAAATGAGTTCAAGTCGTAAAGTGAGTAAAAGCTATGATAACATTGACACTGTTGGCATTTTGATATGTCATTCTAAACGTACATAAACTTAATTTCAAAAAGGTATTTTCAGTAATTTTAAGATATTGGCAAAGTGGTCAAAAAGGCGAATAAGCTGTTTATATCAGTATATGTCTTACCCTTTTCGAACCGTGGAAAGCTGCACTTCTGTCGTCTGTATTGGAAGCAGATACTACTTTAGCTTTCCTAACGATACCTTTTTTCTCAAGGTTCTGGGTGACAGATTTGGGCGGGGTAAATACTTTATCTACTGACAGCTGCGTCACTGGGATGAGATCTGTGCGAGAATCCTGTAAAGTAAGTTTTATTTTAAGTCTATTGTGAAACAACTTTTAAAACTCTCAATACCTCATTCCTGCTGGTATCCAAGTAAGAGGAGAAGCTAGTTCCTTTTTAAAACTATGCGCCAAGCACGGGGAGCTATTTGTGTCATTTTTCATGTCTTAATTATGATAGGGCCAAGGATCGAACAGATGACCTCCAACTCTCGAAGTGAGCGCTCTCACTAGTTAAGCAAAGTTTTCTGTTATCAACATGTGTATATCGGTTTTATGTCCGTCTGCTGCAAAAACTAAGATAGCACGCAGCGTATACAAAGCTTGTTGTTGGAGTTAGCATCACACGGAGACAGCTTATATCATACTGAAACCTTTAAATGTGTAATGAAACAAAAAAGGCCCTAGCTCACATTTATTATTTAGCATTATTTCAGACATAACCAGTCACTCAATCTTAGCCGCTTGTGTGTCGTCCTAACAAGGAAGAAGTAAACAACTGTACTATGAAACAACTACAATTCTCCTCTCCTTCAACTGAAATTACTAACAAATATTTTCGGATAAACATTAAATCGTTACCCGATGGTTGTAAATGGTTGCTTTGCACTAGACAGATAAATGAACATTGGGAAAGATTAGTACTATCCACTACCGGACAAAAATCCTCGAAGAGTAATCAGGAATCGCCTTTGTAGCTAACCATAGGTAAGTACAGATCAGGTTAGAGTAACACAGTAATACTTACATTAATTCTTTCCAGTGATGCAGTGATACTTTTCCTTTGAAGATCGTCGGCGTTGTGAAGAGCTTCAGTCAGTGATCTCCGAGCATCTTCCAATCTTTCAGCGTTTACATAAGCCAGGGCAAGATTTTGTAGAATCTGAAAACAATGCGAATATGATTAGGCTAAAAGAAACTCCATATATTAATTAAAAATTAAATGTTATTTTTGTGCGTTAGGAGGGAATAAACCACAAGTTCTGACTTCTTACGTGCAAGTTAATATTGGATTGTTTGTAAAAGGTCCCGATATGGTTTGTACCGCTGTAAACGAAAGAAAAACATTCGTTCCTTATAATTACATGTTTTAAGTAGCTTATAATAAAAATAAGTTGTTTTCGACCTACGCTTATCAAAAAAATAATCGACCTTGAAGCTGCTTAGCCTAGTGCATAGACCGAGTTGTCTATAGATAACGCTCTTACCTGGAAGCTGATTAGTTTAGTGGAAGCTGCATAGTATTGTATATAGACCGAGAGATGTATAGATGGTGTTATAATACAAATACCCTAACATGGAATCTGCTTAGTTTAGTGTATAGACCGAGATGTTTATAGATGATGTGATAATGCAAATACCTTACCTTGAAGCTGTTTGGTTAAGTTTATAGACTAAGGGGTTTATAGATAATGCATATGCTCTATCCTAGAAGCTGCTTAGTTAAGTGTATAGACCGACCGAGGGGTTTATAGATAATGTGAATATGCATATGCTCTAACCTGGACGCTTCTTAATTTAGTGTACATGATGTGATATCGCAAATGCCCTAACTTGGAAGCTGCTTAGTTAAGTGCTTTGAAACCGAATGGTTTACAGATCATGTTATAATGCAAATGCCCTACTCTGGAAGCTGAGTTAAGTGTAAGTTATGTGATAAGCTATAAATGCCCTTACCTGGAAGCTGCTTAGTGTAGTGTATAGACCAAGTGGTTTATAGTATATATATGTGTTTCCTCGAAATAAGGTACGGGCCATCTCTAGGTCAGCTATAGCCTTCATGGTGCTAGAAAATATATAACAGTACATCATGCTACTTTCGTATTCTATCGTTGTAGAACACTATAAGTATTTAAAAGATTTTAACTGGTATAATTACTTTTTAGACATTTTTCACTACAAAAAAAAATATATCGCACTTTTGCCTATGGCAGTGATTAACATGATTTTATCAAGATTTCAGTCTGTTTGGTCTTTCGACTACTCAAAGAATACCGTTGATCTTATTGAATGGTTTCTTGTAGATATATTACATATGATTAAAACAGTTGCAAATTTACGTGCGTATCTAAGCTTGAAATTTGGGATTACGGCCTGAAAATTTCACTAACTATAAATATCGAGATACACAAGACTAATTATCAACTCAGTATCTTGGAATTTCGACATATTAACCAAAAAAATTGGCATACGCACTTGAAATTTCGACTTAAGAAGCTCGAAATTTCGGCTTACTGAGCACCATATACGGCCAAATTTATGTTCTTTGATTAGCCCCTGTATAACCCTAAAGGACCATAGAATACAAATAACAATATTAACAAATTATCAATTTAACCATGTTTTTTCAACTGGGTTCTGGCAAGAATACATAGTCCTTGCTGCCTCTTGAGGCCTACATTGGGTACATGGAAAGCTCCAGAAGTAAAATTGTGTTTGTCTTTGATCATAAAAACATTAAATCGGACATGCAGACACACCTGTTGTTCTGAAGATACAAGGTCCCCCGTTGAAAATAAGCTATAGCTAAATGTCCATCTTTCCCTATCGCACGGGACAAGCTCTAAAAGTACAAAAAAGGAACATCATCATAATTATTATTAATACTAGTAGTTATAGACGTATTATGTTGTTGTTTGATATTTCGTTTATTCGTAAGGTGTATCCGTTTTCATTTCTTTTTAAAATACATTGAATAATGATACACAGACGTAATTCCTTATGGTAGTTCTGCACGTTTGATAAACCGGAAGTGATGGCGTAACGTCATTTATCCGGAAAACGTAGAATAAAGCCTGGATTCGGCGTACGGAAATGAAAATCATTTACGAATTAATTGAAATCTGTGAGTAAATTTATTACAATGGCACTGTTGCTATATTTCTAAAGTCAGTATATGATATTAAAACATATGACACGTTAAAATAATTAAAATAATGTCTAAAATTAGCGTGAAATGTCCGGTTCACTTTAATCATGGTCAAATATCTCAAAAATAAGCACACGGCCCTATACATTTTATTTCACCGAATTATAAACCATGTGTTTATTTACAACTGTGATAAATTTTATCAAAATCTACTTTGTAGAAAAAGTTCTATTCGCGAAAATGTTATGAAAGTAATGATTTTCCCATAGACTCCCATTAAGGAATATTGCGTCCAAATTTTTTAATCAGTCTAGTAAAAAATCAAGCACACGACCCTGTCTTTTTTATTTGCTGATTTTTCTAGGTATATTCTGAAGTTTTGAAAAATCAGAGTTTAATCAAATTCTACATTGTAGAAAAAGATCGATCCAAACGTGCAGAACTACCTTAACAGATTGCAAATATATATTATGAAGTTTGTTGTTGAACAGCTAAAATAGTTTTGCTGCTGCTCTCTCTCTCTCTCTCTCTCTCTCTCTTGTGTCAAACACAGGAATATTTTATTTTGTAAGTTTTTGAAATATCACTACGTATTGAAAGTATCCTCTCTGAAATTTTATCTTTATATTCTGATATCCTTTACTGTCGAGATCTATAAACAAATGAATTTATGTAATTAAGGTAGTAAATATTTCAACTTATAAAACTGAGACACACACCGTCATCGGTAATACCTTAAATGTAAATGAATTTTATAGGTAGATAAAATTATTTATGTCATTGTTGTACATTTTGGGGGAATCGGTCCTATTCTGAATTATGTTAATTTATATACTACGGTAAAAGCCAATCAGTGAATTCCTTTTATCACGTGATACCGTTGAACCAATCGAGAAACGGCATCTTCCTTCTTCGTCAGCATTCAAGAGTGAATAGCACGCTTCTTTCTTTAATTTTATTTTGGCTAATTTCTGGTTTTATCTTAAGTGATTTGGTTGAATATCTATGGTAATCTAATACACAACATATTTGTTAACAGTTACACTCTGGTTTACTGCAGTACGAATGGGATATACTTGTAAATTTCGATGTTTTCCTGTAAACGGCGTTGGACTGTAAACTTCGTTAAATAATTCAGAATGGCTGTTTACATCCAGATTTTGGGTCATTCTTTTGTGACATTTCCATTCAAAACTATTGTTGTCGTCATTGGTCAAATATTCTTGTTATCCTGGAGCTAACGTCGAAACACTACGGAATAATTTGTCGGACATTGATAATTTTTCTACGGACGTTATGGTTCTCATGATTAGAACAAACGATTTCTCTTCAACAGAGGCGGACCTCAACACTGTTACTTTATGAACTGTGGATCTTGCGGACAGGTTGATATTTAAAATAGCTGTATTAAAGGATTAAGGGACAGAAATTAATAAAAGAAAATATCATGACAGCTAGATAATGTACTTTCTTAATTAAAAATAAACTCATCAATAACAAAATAAGTCACGTAAGAAAGTCTCTCCGTACTTTGATTTACTGATGTATTTTCTAAACAGTCTTTACGTATAACAGAATTCTGCTTAAGCCGGAGGTAAGAGGCGTGAGGAATGTTACACGTTTCATAAACACTCATCAACAAACTCAAAAAAGTTAAAGCGAACCTGCTATTATTTTGCTTGGAAGAAAATTTTGATTTATGTTCAATCTGATATAAGCTTTGAATAAAAAATACAACTTAATATAAAAGTAAAATATGATCAAATTTTTAGCCTAGAATTTTATTTAGAACAAGATATGTAAAATCTAGTAACACTGCTAGTGATAAATGTTTCCGGAGTTTACGGGTGGGAAAAAATAGTATATTATTTAAACAAAAATAAAATTAATACGATTCGTTGACAAGAGAAGTCTTAATGAATTTACAAAAAAAATACCTGGATAGCATTGTCTATATTGCCGAGTTTTATGTAAGCACAAGCCTGGTTATAGCACATTCTTGCCGAAACGTCTTTTATTTCAGAATAACAGTCTGCCGCCTCCGAGTACTTCCCAGAATTATGTAGCTCTACCGCCTTACTCCAATTTATTATTGTTTCTTTGATTATTTCTTTTACTCCCATTTTTTGTGTCTGTCTTATAATGGTCTACTGAAAAGTTCTACATAGAATGTGTTTTATATGACTTGCATAAATCTTCCAAACATCATATATGCTTAGTTAAGCTTTTTTACTTCTGTCCGACGGAAGATTCCTGCAGAGAATGCGTTTTACATGACTATGAACCATAGTCATAATTCATATTCGCCTGGTTAAACGTTTAAAATTGACAGGTTTAAATATATAAACTTTACAAAAGAGTGCGTGATACGTTAACACTCCTGTCACAGTTTTTGTCCTAAATTATGACTTCTCGTATCGAACACAGCTGAACATTGCCCCAATGCTTTGTATATATCACACGGTCTGTTAACAAAATATTATTCACAAATCGTTTTAGAATGGATAAAATGCTTCTATCTATTATTCATTTCAATGGCAAGTTTAACAGAGAACTGCGGTATGAATGATATTTCATTAAATACTTATCTGTAAGGAGGTAATTTAAATAAAGTATTATATACCTAAACTTTTCTGCACGTATTTCGCTAATAAACACGAAGCTGAATAGTATTAAAACATGATGTAGCAATTGCTCCTCGACCTTACGTGCGTTAAGCAAATAGTTCACCGTTTCAAACGAGTTTTAAAGGTCCAATACTAAGGAAAGTGAACATTTTAATTTCTTTTAATAAGCACAGAAACTATTTCATTTTATTGGAAAATGAATGTTGGTATGTAGAAATTCGAAATAAATCGCAGTATATGTACAATTATTTTTCTATGAAGTATGAAGAAAGTTAAAAAGACCTGGGGGTCATTCTGTCGATTCATTGAAAAATATAACATAATACACATACATTTCTTTGAGTTCCAAAGACCTTCTGTAAATTTTGACCTGCCAATCTTCATTATTTAGTGTCTTGCAGAAGTCTATGCTCTGGCTATGAAAAAAATTGCCAACTCACTTTCTCTTAGTAATGGACCTTTAAGTCTTATTTATTATTATCTAAAATATAGTCTATTTAGCTAAAAAAAATACTAGAAATATGTATCGTAATAAGAGCATGAATGCACTCAATTGAGGTTATAATTGTTGATATAATTGTATATCAGAGCCCCCCAACAAAAAATCTATTTCAAGTTGTGTAAACAGTTTAAGTTGTAAATTAATTAATTTAAATATCTTAAGTTACCTCCTTACCTTATTTACAATAAAAAATAAAACCAATAAAACACAAATAATAGAGAGAGTAAATTGCAGCTCGCTTAAAGCATCAGTTCTGTGAAAACTAAATCAAACACTTCCTTCAACTGCTTTTATGTGAACTAACTGTGTAGATAACATACACACTTTCACAGTTGGGCGAAGTTTTTGAGAAAAGTATTGAGAACTGATAGGACTGATAGGACAAAATTATCTTCATGCATTAAATAAAAAAAAGTACTATATCTACTCTGTACTATGCACTTCAGGGTGATATCAGAAACTGTGATCCAGGGTAACATGTCAGGTTAACATTAATGTTCAAGGTCCACAGAGTCCAGTGGCATGCTCGAGTGCGAGAACTATTTATTTAATTAAACCCAGACATATAAAAAGCCAAATGAAAAAATGTGCTTATGATTATGCCATTGTACAGATAATATTACTTTTTTGTAAAACTAATGTGCTATTTTCAAAGTGTTTTATTACATTTTTTGCATAAGATGTCATAACCTATCTTTTTAACCGCAGCGGTATAGAAATTCTGTGCAGAAAATAAACGAATGTTGAATGCGATATTGGTTGATTCATCACTTATAACAACTTCATGTTTCTAACGACATTCTTCCGACGTTATTTAAGAACATTACAAATTTGTTTTCATTAGGCACGGGCAGAGTTTTTCAAAAGGAAAAACGTAAGTTAAAGACATTTATTTAGAAAAAAAAACATGCCAACAAGGCAAAAAATCGTTTGTAAAACAACTTATCACAGTCACATTTATAGAATAAAAGGCTAATACTTCAAAAATTCAGCAATGATTAATAACAAATTGATATACATAAATGACAATATTTGGAGGGAGAGGAGGTGGAGGGTATGAAGGGGGAGGAGGACGAGATTTCCTGGTAGTCGACGACGTTTTGTCCTCTTTCGCTTTGTCAGTGGCGTTTGTTTTAGATGTTTCTGGATTAGCATCATTATCTGGTATGGTATTAATATTAAACGTCAGATGTTTGTCGCTTTCAATTTCAACAGGAGAACCTTAACAATCTATGCTTACATATTCTTGTTTATATTTTACGTTGATTACATCATTCACATACTCTATCGATGTGGCGACAGCCATCAGGACGTCACATGAGCACGCAATGGCGAGGTAGTCACCGAAGACAGACGCAAGAGAATTTCTATGGTGTTTGATATCAAAATTCACTTTTTCGTACAATGCACTCTTAGATCTGATATTGGAAGGCTGTGGTAAATCTCCTTCGCTATCACGGTTAACTTAAATCTCCGATAGACCCACTTCCTCTCATCACTAAAACCTGCCTCTCGTCGTCACATGGCGGCACGCTCATTTGATACTTTTGTTTATTATTCAACAGCTTTCTCACTTCTGAGAAAGACAGTACACACTGAATTCTTTCCAGTGTTGCTTTCAGCCGGCCTCAATTGTCCAGTCAGTTCAACAGATTTTATACCAGGACTAGTATTTTTGTCTGCCGAGCTATGAGTTATTTTCTGGAACAGACGTCTTATCCAGCTTACAACTGGACTACTACTTCCGACAGCGTCGTCTGCACGGAGGTCACTCATGGATTTGCTCGATTTTATCCTTTTGGTTGCAGTTAGTTCAATTTGGCCCGAGATGGTGTGATTTAGTTGCTGTCGGTTCTTTACAAAACGCTTAAGCGGGTCGAATGGGCTCGTCGGCGGTGTCAGCATTTGCTTTAACTCTTGCACCTATAAAATGTTATAAAAATCAAATAAGTTCACGTCAAAGTTTATGAAAAGAGTGAATTATGTTGTATGATTTCAGTGTTCTTAAAATTTGGGCTCTTAAATGGGCGCTTCTTATCCTATAGGTTGTTTAAGTGAAAATATTTTTCCATTCTATCTTTTAAAGCAGCCAGTGCAATAACATTTCTCCCTGAAATAAGGTTTTAAGTCTTAGCTCTACTTTTGACGTAGTTTTTCTTGAAATGCAGCTGAAACTTGTTTACAGATGTTTGGATTGTTTTAAGTCAGCATGATAGAATAGGTATAACAACGACTTTATTGTGTTTCTTTTTCTTCCCTTTTTCCCCTCTTTTGTAAATTCTGCACATTTAAGTGTATATTTTCTGAATTCTACACATTTAAGTGTATATTTATGTTATTCAAGTTGTAAAGTGAGTAAAAGCTATGGTAGCATTGTTTGACATTGTTGACATTTGGATATGTCATCAATAAAATGTCATTCTAAACGTACGTAGACTTAATATCAAAACGATATTTTTAGTGTTTTTTTAAGCTATGTGCAAAATGACAAAAAGGTCTGATAAGCTGTATAAATCAGAATATGTCTTACCCTTTTCGAACCGTCGAAAGCTGCACTTCTATCATCTATATTAGTAGCAGACACTACTTTAGCTTTCCTAACAATACCTTTCTTCTCAAGGTTCTGGGTGACAGATTTGGATGGGGTAAATACTTTAACTACTGACACTTGCATCAACGGAATGAGATCTGTGCGAGAATCCTGTAAAGTAAGTTTTATTTTAGGTATGTTGTGAAACAACTTCTACAACTTATATAAATCACTCACGATACCTCATTCCTACCGATATCTGAGTGAGAAGAGAATTTACTAATAAACATTAAATCGTTGTCCTTTGATTGTGAACGGTTACTTTGCACTCGACAGATAAATGAAATTTGGGAAACATTATTTCTTTCCGATGAGAGAGTGATACATTTATTATATTATTAAAGATCGTCGGTGTCGGGAATAGCTTCAGTCAGCGATATCCGTCCATCTTCCAATCTTTTAGCCTTTACATAAACAAGGGCAAGATTGTGTAGAATCTGAAAATAATTCGAATAAGAT
The DNA here is from genome assembly GCF_021730395.1 of Mercenaria mercenaria. NCBI lineage: Eukaryota > Metazoa > Mollusca > Bivalvia > Venerida > Veneridae > Mercenaria > Mercenaria mercenaria. The sequence continues at coordinate 7,609,763 of NC_069375.1, read as the reverse complement.
GAGGCAGAAAGAAACCCCATTTATTAATTAAACATTAAATGTTGTTTTTGTGCGTAAGGATGGAATATGCCACAAATTAGGATTTCTTGCAAATAAGTCGTGCCAGTCATTCTTGAATGGTTTGTATAAAAAGTTCCGATATGCTGTATACCGGTCTAAATGCAAGAAAAATGAATCTTATCTTTAGGATTACTTTTTTTTGGGGGGGGGGGCAGTTAACGTCGCATCGACACAATTATATGGCGACTTTCCAGTTTTAATGTAGGAGGAAGACCCCAGGTGCAATATGTCATCACATGCGGGCACCTGAGTAGAACCACCAACTTTCCGTGAGCCAGCTGGATGGTTTCCTCAAATGAAGAATTTAACGCCCCGAGTGGGGCTCGAACCCACATCGATGAAGGGGAAAGTGATTCGAAGTCAGCGAACTTAACCACTCGGTCACGGAGGCCTCCTACTTGTTTATGTAGCTTATTATAAAAATTAATTATTTTCAACAAATGCTTAACAGAAAATAAATATCGATATTGAAGCTGCTTAGTCTAGTGCATAGACTGAGTTGTCTATAGGGAATGCTCATACCCGGAAGCTAATTAGTTTAGTGGAATCTTCTTAGTTTAGTATATAGACCGAGAGGTTTTAGATGATTTTATAATACAAATGCCCTAACCTTGAAGATGCTAGGCTAAGTGTATAGACCGAGGGGTTTATAGATGATATGAAAATACAAATACCTAACCTTAAAGATGCTTAGCTAAGTTATAGTCCGAGGGGTTTAAAGATGATGTGATAATACAAATGCCCTAATCTTGAAGCTGTTTAGGTAAGAGTATTGACCGATAGGTTTATAGATAACGCGATAACCTGGAAGCTGCTTAACTTAGTGTAGATATTGAAATGCCCTAACATGGAAGCTGATTAGTTAAGTGCATTGAAACCGAGTGGTCTATAGATGATGTGATATTGCAAATGCCCTGCCCTGGAAGTTGATTAGTTAAGTGTAAATTATGTGATAAGCTAAATGCCCTTACCTGGCAGCTGCTTAGTGTAATGTATAGACCGAGTGGTTTATAGTATATGTATGTGTTTCCTCGCAATAAGGTACGAGCCATCTCTACGTGAGCTATAGCCTTCGTGGTGCTAGAAAATATATAATAATACGTCATGCTATGATAAGGTTTAAAAACACAGGGCAAAAGGTACATTTATCATTTCAAAGTTTAAGGTTCATACTTAAAATGTTGATGAATACGGGTCCTGGTGTAGTGGAGAAGCACGTAGACTTGACAAGCTTTTTCTTAATTGTTGAACTTTGGCAGACGGACGGTCGTTCAAAAATTGCAGATGAGGCAAGACACTAAATTGAAACTTCGAGTTACGTGTCTTAGAATTTCAAGTTTGTCAGCCGAATACTTGATAAATTATGCTCTTCCATACAACTGTGATTACTGGTCAAGTTTTAATTTCATGGCAATAATTAAGTTTCCTTAATAGTGGGAGAGAAAATATGCACAATAAAGACTTTTACGCAATGTTCCTTAATTTACCGTTTAACCATGTATCTGTCTAGGATAGCAAATGGTAGCTGGAGGGAATTAAAAATGATTTAATACGCCACCTATTAAATTTTGTTTGTCTTTGATCATAAGAAAGATTAAATCAGACATGCAGACACACCTGTTGTTCTGAAGATACAGGGTCCCCCGTTGAAAATAAGCTATATTTGTCAATCGCACGAGACAGGCTCTGAAAGTACAAAAAAATCCCAAAAAATCAAAGACAGAACTGAAAAAAAACATCATGACATCAAAATACATGTACTTTCCTAATCAGAAACAAACGCATCAATAACAAAATAAGTCACGTTTAAAAGTCTCCCCCTACTTGGGCTCATTATTATGTTTTCTGGTTCCTTAGGGTTATGGCATACGTTAAATCTTGACGTATAATCCGATTCTGCTTAAGCCGGAGATAAGGGGCGTGAGGAGTGTTACACTTTTCATTAGCACCCATTCACAAACTCTGTTTAAACGAGCCTGCTATTATTTTCCTTGGCAGAAAATATTGAATTTGTGTTAAATTTGATAAAAGCTTTGAGTTAGAACTACAATTTAATATAAAAGCAAGTTTTGATCAAATTTGATTTAGAGACAAAAAATGTAACATCTAGTAATTCTACAAGTGATACATATTTCCGGATTTTACGGGGCGGTAAAAGAGCATAATTCACTGACAAAATATATTTGGATAGCATTGTCTATGTTGCCGAGTTTTATATAAGCTCAAGCATGGTTATAGCACATTCTTGCCGAAACGTCTTTTATTTCAGTATTACATTCTGCCGCATCCGTGAACCTTCCGGAATTATGTAGCTCCACCGCCTTACTCCATCTTATTGTTTCTTTGATTATTTCTTTTACCTCCATTTTTGTTTCTGTCTTAATATGGTCTACTGAAAAGTTCTACAGAGAATGCATTTCATATGACTATGAATTAACCTTCCAAACTTCATATATGCCTAGTTAAACTTTTTAAATCGACAGGTTTTAAAATATAAACTTTACAAAAGAGTGCTTGATCGTTAACGCTACTAATGTCACATTGTTTGCCCCAAATTAAATCGTTACCTCAGTGTTTTTTTTATATATTATATATCACAATCTATTTACACAAATCATTTTAGAATGGATAGAATGCTTCCATCCATTATTCATTTGAATAGTAAAACCATAAAAATACGGTATTTTATTAATGAAATATTTATCTGTAAGGAGGTAAGTTAAATAAGATATTATAAACCTATATTTTTTCTACATGTATTTCGCTAATGAATACGAAGCCGCATATTCAATTCGAAAGAAGTATTAAAACATGACTTAGCAATTGCTTCTCGACTTTTGGGCCGGTTATATTACTAGTCAAAATGTCCGAACTTTAAACTAATTCTAATATGAAGTTTTATTACTGACTTTTAATATTTAGTTAAGTATACAATACAGGAAAAATGCCTCAAAATGAATACAAAGTGCTCAGGGTGAGCTATTGTTATCTCTCTCCATCCGGCGCCCGTCCGTCCGTACGTCCGTCCGTCCGTCCGTCGTTCGTTATCCACACTTTCCTTTAAACAACATTTTCTCCTAAACCATCAGGCCAATTTTGATGAAAATTCACAGGGATGTTCCATGGATGATCTTCTTTAAACATTGCTCAACAAATTGAATTCCGTACAAACCCGAAAGGAAAAACATTCAAAATCGTTGTCTCCACCGCCCCCCCCCCCCCCACCCCCCAAACCCCACACATTATCCCCTAGGATCAAATATACGTGTGCCCTGTGGGTCACGTGGTTTATAAAGATTTATATAAGGAAAGTTAAAAAAAATCTTCTTGTCCAAATCCACAGCGCTTTGATATTTGGTATGTAGCATCATCTAGAGGTCCTCTACCAAGATTGTTCAAATTATCTCCCTAGTGTAAAATATGGTTCCGCCCTAGGGGTCACATGATTTGTGTTTACTTATATTGGGAAAAGCTTTGAAAATCTCCTTGTCCCAAACTACATGGCCTAGGGCTTTGATACTTTGTATGAAGCATCATCTAGTGGTCCTTTAACGTTAAATATGGCCCCGCCCATGGGGTCACATTGTTTATATAGACTAATATAGGGAATACCTTTGAAAATCTTCTTGTCCAAACCACAGAGCCTAGAGCTGTGATATTTGTTATGTAGTATTGTGTAGTAGTCCTTTACCAAGATTGATCAAATTATCTCCTGGGGTAAAAACTAGCCCCACCCAAGGTGACATACAGTTCAAATAGACTTGTATAAAGAAATTAACGTTAAAAAAATCTTGTCTCAAACCATAAGGTCTAGAGCCTAAATATCTAGTATTTGGTTCCCTAACAAAATTGTTCAAATCATGACTCTGGTGTCAATATATGCCACGCTCGAGGAGTCCCTTGTTTTACATTGACTTATATGTCACTCCCCACCCCCTCCCTCTCCCCGTCCTCAACACACAATTCTTTTTTCATTTTTTTCTTTTTTTTAACTTTAAACCTTCCATGAAAATTTATCAACATGCAATCTGTATCCTCCCCCACCTCGTTCCTCCACCCAGTCTCCGCCACCACCCCGATCATGCATTATCCTTTCACCTTTTGCTTTCATTTTTTGTTTCCCATCAATTTTTATAATCAACAAGTAAAGTTTTGTACCCTCACAAGATAACACCCCCAGCCCCAAAATATTTCTTTTATTCTTTTGCCGGATATATTTTTTCCACTCCTCGCCACAAAAGATAATAGGTAAGGGTAGATTTCTAGGAAGCACAGAGCATCACAAACACTGCCACAGAGCCACGCTATTGCAAAGTAGGCCTGCAACAAAAAGAAGCTGAAACGGAAAAATATTACAGAAGGGTTGCTTCAAAAATCCAACAAGTACATATTAATTTTATGCAAAATATAGATAGAGAGAGAGGGAGTGGTAAGGGGTAAAAGGGGGTGGGAGAGGGCATTGAAGGGGAAAGCAGAACAAGGATGACTATACAAAGGGAATGCTACGTTCCTAATTGCAGTTACACTACAACGTAAACCACAATAGCGCAGACATTCATGTACCAAAGACAAACACACACAACAACACACAACAAAAATCCCATAGATTAACAGACAAGTAAGATATAACAACACTGTACGGCAACGCCCAAGACACACAGACGCACAATCACACAAACACACACACATAAACAGGAAAGAATAACAATCGGGCACCGCCTTAGGATTCCGGTAGCCAAAATTAAGGTGGGAACGATAACTTACTCATAGTAAAGAGGGAGGGGATACCAAAACAAGGGAGCGCAATTACAAGGGGAAAGGATGGGGGCGATAGGGGGAGTGAGGAGAAAGAGGAAAAAAACAACAAATATACGCAACACATAATACAAGGCAGACAGAAAACATGTTGAAAATAAGGACACCGCCTTGGAACGATCAGTTACCTATATAAAAGAAATTGGGAGTTTAAACGCGTTTTGGGGCATGCCAACCTCGCACTTACCCTATTTTCAACAAGTTAGACAACATAATGTAAATAAAATCCCCGCTGAGAAAGGCTCTAACATTAGCGCAAAAATAACAGATCATATTAAGTAAAACATAAAATTAAGGTAAATCCAAGGTATAATTACACAAATGTACTCAACAACTTGTCAGAGCACCAAGAGCATAACTTTTAAGGGCACGACTAAGAAAGCTGCAAAATTCCACTTCCTCCGTCTGTTTGATGTAGGATTTAGGAGACAAGCATCATGGAGTCTTACAATTTATTAGTAATCACACCATCAAATAGGAAATCGTAGCGATCAACTGTAGAGAGTTCAGTCACCAAACATGCACCGTGTTTCACGATTTTCGCATCGTATCCTTTGTTGATAAACTTTTTTAACTCATTTTACAACTATCTGATTAAAATACTGTGAAATCATTAATATTCGTTGGGGACTAATTTTCGCGAATTTCGTGGTTGAGTGAATCCACGAAATTTAATCCCAACGAACAAGTAAAGTTCCCATTCATTTATGATCAAAAGTTGAAATCCACGAATTTATATATCCCCACGAAATTGCCGCTTTGACCAAAATCACAAACTTTCATGCCCACGAAATTTAATGATTTTACAGTAAAGGCTATGTTTAATTTTCCGAATTTTGTAAACTACATTTCCATAGTATTCCGGATGTGTAAGTCCAAGTTTTAAAAGTTTAGATTAGTATTATATTTCTCTAACAGTTCGGATGATATGTTGTAAAATTTACTGAAAGCTTTCCGTAGCTTATTATAACGGTAACCCTGTTGTAATTATTGTTGGTGATATGAAGATTTTTATCATTAAAATCTTGTATCTTTGAGCATAGACACCGTATAAACCCATTCCTGTATTTATTTAATACAATTTTTTAACTGTTCAAGCAAGCAACTAAACTCAAATGAGCGACATAGGACCATCATGGGCATTCATGGCCCTCTTGTTAATATCACACGATCTCTAAAAGTTTGATTGAACTACAATTTTTGAATGGTATTCATATTGAAGATATATATAAATCTGCATTGAATTCGTAGGATCTGCATCATTTTATTGTTAGTACCGATGGCTTGAACTGCATTGTACTTAATAAGGACCAACATTATATATTCTCATGATATAAGTATTAAACTCAAGAAAATGTAACGTGAATACAAATAAACAATGGTCAATTAAGTGTATTACTAAAGAAATAATGTCAGATGAAATCTGTAACATTGAAAGCATAGTTAACAGCATAATTCAGGCTGAGACAGAGTTAGATTCTGGAATACAAGAAATATCCGACATTTTGTATAGTAAAACGTTTAATATTTTTGGGGAAACTAAAGTAATAAATAGTTCTAAGGGTCATTGTAGCAGAAAGTTTAAAAGTACATGATTTAATGAAGAGTGTGAAAATGCAAGGCGCGATTTAAAATATGCTAACAAAATATATTCTAAATGCAATTCACAGCAAAATAGGAAAATACTAGTTACCAAAATGCGTCTCTACAGAATAGCTAAAAGACGGGCGCGCATCAAATTTCATATTAATCAGAAAAAGAAAATGCATTTGTTAGCTAGTGAAAATCCGCAGAAATTTTGGAAAGAAATTAAGAAACTGAGAAAACAAAATGTTAAAAACGAATTATCACTAGACCAGTTTTTTAATCATTTTAAAGATATATATTCAAAAGATGATGTATTCACAAATATAAATGTTGAAGAGAATTTGAGTAGTGATGAGATTAATATTGTAAATGTAGAACAGTTAGATTGTGATTTTTGTGTTGATGATGTTATAAAGGCCATTTCTGCCTTAAAGAGGGGAAAAAGTGCTGGTGTTGACAAGCTCATCCCTGAAATATTCATAGAAAACAGGACTGTCATAGCGCCTGTTTTGTGTAAGTTGTTCAATCATATATTTAATACATGCACATATCCTGAATCTTGGTGTAAAGGTATTGTAGTGCCAGTACCTAAAAAGGGCAACTTAAACGATGTAAACAATTATAGGGGCATTACTCTATCCAGTATATTTTCTAAGATTTTTTCTATAATGTTAGATATGCGACTGCGCAAATGGGCTGAAGACAATGATTTACTGAACGAATTTCAATACGGCTTTAGAAAAGATAAAAGTACTGTAGACTGTATTTTGCTCTATGTTCTATTATTGATAAAATAATTAAACATGAAAAGAAAAAGGTTTATGCATCATTCATTAATTTCCAAAAATGTTTTGATATGATATATAGGAATGGTATTTGGCTTAAATTGCTAAATGACGGCGTGTCTTCCAAAGTGGTATCTATGTTGTGAAATATGTACAGTTGTGTTAAATCTTGTGTGAAAGCACCCGCCCGCTTAGCTCAGTAGGGAGAGCGTTGGTCTACGGATCGCGGGGTCGCGAGTTCGATCCTCGGGCGGGTTGTATGTTCTCCGTGACGATTTGATAAAAGACACTGTGTCTGAAATCATTCGTCCTCCACCTCTGATAATTCATGTGGGGAAGTTGGTAGTTACTTGTGGAGAACAGGTTTGTACTTGTACAGAATCCAGGAACACTTGTTAGGTTAACTGTCATACGGATCAGAGATTTGGGGATTTCATAAAGCAACTGATATAGAAAAAATTCATCTCAAATTTTTGAAACAGATTCTCGGTGTACGACAACACAAAACAACTTCAGCAGTTTTGGGTGAATCTGGCGGATTTCCTTTGTCAATCCTGCGTAAAGTTAGAATTATTAAGTATTGGTACAGGATCACGAAATCTCCAAACTCTTTTATTAAATAAATTGATGTTTTTAACCGATGCTAATGGAATATTAGTGGATAGTTGGTCAAAAAATGTGAAAAGTTTGCTGTCTGATCTAGGATTTTCCTACTTATGGAATCATAATAGTATTAGTATTGTTCAAATAAATGCAGTAATACAAAAAATATTTAATCATTATTTACAACAGTGGCATTCCGAACTTAGTACATTTTCAAAATTAGAAAGTTATAATGTCTTTGAAAATG